>NC_057813.1:711313158-711330911 GCF_018294505.1 Triticum aestivum | reverse complement strand
GTACGCCACACCCCTCCCGATCAACAAGACCCCCGTTTCGACTGTAGGAGGTCCGTTTCGTCCGTTTTGCGGTACTCCACACCCCTCCCGATCAACAGGACCCCCGTTTCGACCGTAGGAGGTCCGTTTCCTCTGTTCTGCGGTATACCAGGCCTCGTTTCCATCACCTGTTCCATCCAAGCCAGTTGGCTCCCACGCGTTCCGTTGCCTCCCGATGAACACGACGCATTCCGTTGCCTCCCCATGAACACGATGCATTCCGTTTCCTCCCCATGAACACGATGCATTCCATTGCCTCCCCATGAACACGAGCCCTCGCCGTACGTATGCGCGACTAGGCGTTCGAGACCCCGCCCCTATGTACACATACGTGGCCGTATTTTCTTTATTGCATCCTGGCCGTTGTACGTACGTGTACACGCTACGTGCGCGCCTCTACTACGACACGTACGCACCTCTACTACGACACATGCGCGCCTCCACATCGACCAGTATATATGTACGTACAAGTTCGCGACCAGAATGACAACGCTACGTACGCTTCGACCAGGTGGGTCCCGACTGTCAGGTAGTTCCTTGTGTGCGAAAATGTAGCTGGTGGGTCCCAGCAGTCAGAGGGGCGAATCGTTTTTTTGCTCGGACGCACTTCCTTTCCGTGCGAAGATGTAGCAGGTGGGTCCCAGCAGTTAGGGGGGCGAATCGTTTTTTTTTGCCCGGACGCACTTCCTTGCGTGCAAAGATGTAGCTGGTGGGTCCCAGCAGTCAGGGGGGCGAATCATTTTTTTTTGCCCGGACGCACTTCCTTGCGTGCAAAGGTGTAGCTGGTGGGTCCCAGCAGTCAGGGGGGAAACGTTTTTTCACGAAATATGGTGGACCGTCCGGTGGGTCCCCGCTGTAAGGTGGAGGAATAATTATTTTGCGCGTAATAAGGAGGCACTTCCTTGCTGCGGCCATGGACCTAGCTGTCAGCCTCTCCACGTACAGTCCATGTCCGATGGAAGCCGTTTCTCGACCACGTTGACCACGCCGCGCCGAGAGCACCAGGGCGGTGGACGACAGCGAGGCCTAGGAAGGGGACGACACGGAGCCGGGGAAGACGCGCCAGTGGATGCCCACGCGTAGAGGAGTACGAGGGTTCACTGGTTCACTGCGGTGTGAGGCTGCCATCGCCGCAGAATAACAGGGGGTGTGGGTGAGTAGAGGGATGGCCTGGCCAGTGGTGGGAGTAGTAGGGGCGGTGAGGCCTCCGCCGCATCACAGCCGGCCATGGGAGGCAGGAGCACGAGGAACGACCGGCGCTGGTTTGGGCGGCTGGAGCAAGAAGACCAGAGGTTGAAGAAGCACTACAGCCGTTGGATGGACATCGTACGGTCACTGGAGCTAGAATCGTGCATATTAACTAAGTTGACAAAGCCCTCCGTCCCCGTCAACTTAGTAGGCCCACAAGTCAGCCTGCCACTATACTGGGTCCCAGCTAATAGGGGGTGAGGGAGTCCCGGACTAGGGGGTGTCCGGACAGCCGAACTATCATCATCAGCCGGACTCCAAGACTATGAAGATAGAAGATTGAAGACTTCGTCCCGTGTCCGGATGGGACTTTCCTTGGCGTGGAAGGCAAGCATGGCGATACGGATATATAGATCTCCTACCATTGTAACCGACTCTGTGTAACCCTAGCCCTCTCCGGTGTCTATATAAACCGGATGGCTTTAGTCCGTAGGATGAACAACAATCATACCATAGGCTAGCTTCTAGGGTTTAGCCTCCTTAATCTCATGGTAGATCTACTCTTGTAATACCCACATCATCAATATCAATCAAGCAGGACGTAGGGTTTTACCTCCATCAAGAGGGCCCGAACCTGGGTAAAACATCGTGTCCCTCGTCTCTTGTTACCATCCGCCTAGACGCACAGTTCGGGACCCCCTACCCGAGATCCACCGGTTTTGACACCGACATTGGTGCTTTCATTGAGAGTTCCTCTGTGCCGTCGCAATCAGGAGGGATGCCTTTTCCCGTCTTTAAAGACGGCGCCGTCATCAAGGGAGCTTTTGTCACCGGCCAAACTATTCGGCTAGGTGGTTTTCTTATGACCGCCTGTTCGGCCACCGCTCTGACAATGACCTCTCAGATCATCGAAAGCGATCTTCCCGTCAGCCCGGAATTTGCCGAGCAGCTACATCCGATGGAGCTCTCCTCCATAAACGAGCTCTTGGATCGCATCGCCACCCTGGGAGTCGCTACAGACTATGATCAGATTTGGCTTAAAACCGATCTGAGAGAAATGAACTCTCCCCAGGCTACCCACCACGTTGTTGTGGTAGAGGAACAACACGGCGACTCTTCTCCTATGTTGAAGACCAGTTATGTCCGGATTCCCGATCCCTCCATGCCGGATTCCTGCGGAGGGACGAACGTCAATCAAGTACTGAACCTAAAGTCAGGCATCGAACCAGATCTGTTGGATAATATCCAACAATCCAAGCTTCCAAATCCAGAAACTTCTCGGCCCTTGAGCCTCTGATCGGGCGGGGTTCTGAATTTAATTCCGCCCGCCCGCCCGAACATAAGCGATCTATCTCAAATACGGCAAGAGCCCGATGAAACAGTACATCATTACTGGGCCAGATTCCTCCTGGTTATGGACAGGATAAAGGACTGCCGTGAGGAAAGCGCAATCTCAATTTTCTGCAATAATTGCACGGACAATTACAGGTCCGAGGAGGTCATGTTCCAAGTAGCCCCATTCGGCAGCGGATACCACGCCTTGTTAGGGTGAGAGGCATTCACAATTTTCCAAGCTATACCCCATTACGGGTACATGAAGCTTAAAATGCCCAATGGAATCATCACTCTTGTTAGTGACCCAGATATAGCACTCTGCGCTGAAAACAAGACAGCCGCACTAGCCCTAGAGGCACTATCCGAAGCCCTAGCGGCAGAGGAACTCACTGCGCTGGGCTCCACGGTGGATAGGGACGATGTGATCCTCGATAAGAGATCTAAGTCCACCTCTTTTAAACCAGCAGACGAAATAGTCAAATTCCAGGTCCATCCAACGGACCCCACAAAGACGGCCTCCATTGGGGCACAATTAAACCCGGATGTAGAAGCCGCACTACGAGAATTCCTTCAGGAAAATTGGGACATTTTTGACTGGCACCCTTCAGATATGCCAGGAATCCCACGCAGGCTGGCAGAACACACCCTAAATATCCTAAAAGGATTCAAGCCAGTCAAACAGGCTCTTCGGCGATTTTCCGAACCAAAAAGACAGGCAATGGGAGAGGAGCTAGCCAAACTCTTAGAACCCGGATTCATCAGAGATATAAAACATCCAGACTGGCTAGCAAACCTGGTAATGGTACCCAAAAAGGACAAATCCTAGCGCCTTTGTGTCGATTTCAAAGACCTTAACAAGGCCTATCCAAAGGATCCTTTCCCCCTTCCCCGCATCGACCAAATCATCGATGCTACCACAGGGCACGATTCATTATGCTTCCTTGACGCATACTCCGGATACCATTAAATCAAGATGGCGGAAAGAGACCAGGCCGCAACAGCATTCATTACTCCATACGAACCATTCTGCTTCAACACAATGCCCTTCGGACTCAAAAACGCCGGCGCAACATATCGGCGCATGATTCAGACATGTCTGGCTACCCAGATAGGCAAAACAGTGGAGGCATACGTAGACGATGTGGTCGTTAAGACCAAACACGTCGAAACTCTAGTAGAAGATTTGAGGCTTACATTCGACAACCTCCGAGCATATGACATTAAGCTCAACCCGGAAAAATGCGTCTTCGGCGTACCAGACGGAAAGCTCTTGGGCTTCATTGTATCCGGTAGAGGAATTGAAGCAAACCCAGCCAAGATCCGAGCTCTGTCACAATTGGATACCCTAAAAGACCTCAAGCAAATACAAAAACTAACTGGATGCGTGGCGGCTCTAAGCCGCTTCATCTTCCGTTTGGGAGAAAAGGCACTGCCCCTCTATCGCCTCCTCCGGTGCACCAAACACTTCGAATGGACGGAGGCTGCCACAGCCGGACTCGAAGAAATTAAGGTCATATTGGCAACAAATCCGGTCCTGGCCGCGCCCAACCTAGGCGAACCAATGTTATTATATATCGCAGCAACACATCATGTCGTCAGCGCGGTACTCGTCGTCGAACGTGAAACAGAAGGGCACAAATCCCCTCTTCAAAAACTAGTATACTACGTATCCACCGTGTTAACTCCATGCAAGTCCCGGTACCAACACTATCAAAAGATAGCGGACGTGGTGTTCATGGCATCCCGGAAGCTGCGACACTACTTTCAAGAGTGTTCCATAACAGTGGCCTCCGAAGTACCTCTCAACGACATTATAAACAACCGCGACGCGACTAGCAGGATTGCAAAATGGGCCATTGAGCTCTTACCATTTGACATAACCTACAAACCACGACGAGCTATAAAGTCGCAAGTTTTGGCTAACTTCATCGCCGAATGGACCGAAGCCGAACTCCCTAAAGAGTATGGCGCATACTCGAATTGGATAATGCATTTCGACGGCTCCAAAATGTTGGCCGGCTTGGGGGCTAGCATTGTCTTGATGTCCCCAACCGGAGACATAGTCCAATACGTACTTCAAATAATGTACACGGACTCCAACAACGCAGCCGAATACGAGGCCCTTTTACATGGTCTTCGGATGGCGATCTTCATGGGTATTCAACGCCTAGAGGTGCGCGGAGATTCAAACCTCACAATATCCCAAATAAATGGAGACTTTGACACCAAGGATCCGAAAATGGCAGCCTACCGTAACGCCATCCTGAAAATGTCAGCTCGGTTCGAAGGACTCGAATTCCACCATGTAGCCTGGGATAATAACCAGGCAACAGACGTGTTGGCACGCATCGGCGCAAAACGCGACGCCGTCCCTCCAAACATCTTCCTGGAGCGGCTCTTTAAGCCATCCGTGTTATGGGAAGAGGAGTCCAGAAATGACAACCCGGAACCAACTGCACCACCCAACACGGAATATTCTGACACAATCGGTGGCTCAGCCAATGAAATAACACCTTCAGCCCACGAAATAATGGCAGTAATTGCCCCTTGGACGGAACCATTCCTAGCCTACTTAATTAGGCAGGAACTTCCCGAAGACCAAAATGAGGCCCGCTGCATAGTTCGGCGATCTAAAGCCTACAAGGTCCATGAGGGAGAACTTTATAAGAAAAGCACAACCGGAGTCCTTCAAAGGTGTATCTCCTAAGAGGAAGGGCGAAATCTCCTGGCTGAAATTCATGCCGGACTCGGCGGGCACCACGCCGCAGCCCGGGCCCTTGTAGGCAAGGCCTTCCGTACATGATTTTATTGGCCGACGGCCCGGGCCGATGCTCAGCACTTTGTCCAACGATGCGTAGGTTGCCAGCTCTTTGCTAATCAAAGCCACATGCCACCCACCGCCCTCAAAACTATACCCATTACTTGGCCGTTCGCGGTCTGGGGGCTTGACATGGTTGAACCCCTTAAAGGGGGAACCCACAAGCAAAAATATTTATTGGTCATGGTGGACAAATTCACCAAATGGATAGAGGCCAAGCCAGTTAAAACGGCAGAATCCGGACCCGTGATAGACTTCATATCCGGGGTAGTACACCATTTCGGTGTCCCCCACAGCATCATCACTGATAACGGCACGAATTTCACGGCTGACGAGGTTAAACTCTGGTGCAAAAACATGGGCATCAAGCTCGACTACGCTTCAGTCTATCACCCTCAAACTAACGGTCAAGTCGAACGAGCAAATGGTCTAATCATGAGCGGCATTAAACCCAGACTAGTGTGGTCCCTCACGGAATCTAACACGCACTGGGTAGAGGAGCTCGACTCCGTACTCTGGGGGCTATGGACCACGCCAAACCGCACTACCGGATTCACACCATTCTTTATGGTATACGGCGCAGAGGCAGTTTTGCCCTGCGATATAATTCACGACTCACCTCGCGTGCGCATGTATGAAGAAAGAGAGGCCGAGTTAGATCGGCAGGACAGTTTGGACGCCTTAGAGGAGGAGCGCGACGTGGCAAAATCCCGTTCCACATTTTATCAGTAGCAGGCTCAAAGATATCAAAGCAGAGAAGTACGGGCCAAAACTTACAATGTTGGCGAGCTAGTTCTCCGCCTGCCGGACAAGAAAAAGGACAAACTTAAGCCCAAATGGGAAGGTCCCTTCATCATCGACCAAGTCCTTACCGGCGGTGCATACCGTCTGCGCAACGCATCTGACAACCGACTCGAGCCGAACCCATGGAACGCAGCCCGTCTCCGAAGATTCTACGCCTAGCGCCGGACTCAGAGTTCGTCTCCTTCCTCCGTCGACCTTTCATATATTTTTTTTCGCTGTCTTTTGTTTCCCTCTTCTTTCCTCCCTCTATCAGTAAAAGCCTATGAGGGCTGATCGGTGCATTGTTTGCACACACTCGATGTGCTACTCGCACTCGTTATACCTGGGGGCTTCTTTAACAGAAGCTTATTTATACGGTCTTCATGCCCAACACATGTGTTATACTTCTGCATGTACCTTTTACTCACCATTATATTCATCGATATGACTTCAGTTTTGGCCAAGCTGGTTGCCTGGCTCCTGTGCTTACCCCTACATTCCCGATTGTTCGGCTAGGAGGTAAAGGGAGCACCTCTGCGATTGTTACTGCCGGGTCAGCCGGATGTGTACCTTAGACTGGGTGAAGCCGAAAGCTAGTGTTCTTAAGGGAATATTCGGTCGGTGACTTGAAAGATGATGTATTACTTATTTATTTATCTGCCCCCAGATGCTTTTTCTGCTCTTTTCGCAGTCCGGACATGCACTTTAGGGCATGCCTCCCAGGGAAAGGAACCCCTAACGGAACTATTCTCCCTGGAAGATGTTTCTTACTAACCATGTAATATAACATAGCTAGTTGGGCACTTGTCTGATAAAGCACTTATGACCCCTACGTCTGGTCTCCATGCATGCCCCGGTTTTTTATAACCGCGAGGGTATTCGGACACACTCCGGACTGTTGGGTCCCGAGGTTGAAGCGAAAAGGTCCGCAAAGACAAACGATCTACAATCCGGCTAGAAGGCATTTTACATGTCATTTTAAATTACATCGTCAAACTGACTGATTGTACTCCTCTTCAATCCCATCTAACAGGCTGTCTAGGTTACAGTCCCGTTGGGAATATTTCACGGCCAACTCTACTTGGCCGTACATCAGGCTCACAGGGATCTCCTTCCCATCAGGCCCCACAGGTCCGACCTCGGCCATGTGGTTTGGATCAGCCTTCGTGTACCGCGTCTTCACCATGGCCCAGCCCTCCCTGGCACCTTGACGGTAGGCCGATATCTTCCACAGACGGAAACGTTGCCGCACTCCCTGAAGCTTGTCAGCAAGCCCTCCAAGACCCTCGGGTAGGGAGACAGACGGCCATAAGGCCTGAACGACACCGCTCATCGCCTGCCGGACATGTTCGTGCAGTTGCAGCAGCTCGGGAAGAAGGTCACCCGTGGAACCAGGCATTTCCTCTGCCGGACGACCCGTGAGCACACCTACAGACATATTTCTGTCAATCGACTTCCTCGCTGAACTCTTCTTTTCAAAAGAGTTTGCTCAAGCACTTACCGTAAATGCTCCGACGAAGCCGCTGATTCTCCTTTACGGAGTTAGACAGCTGGAGCCGAACATCTTTTAGTTCTTCGCCCAGCCGGGTATTAGCATCTTGGAGTTCATTCCTCTCCTCCTGCACCCTCATAAGCACCTTCCCGCCGGCCTTTAGCTGGCGCAACAAATGTTGCTTGTCCGGATCTAGTCCGGCACCCTCTGCAATATTATTGTCAGACTAAACGCACACGCCACACTTCAGAAACTATTTATCTTTTCGAAATATGTATTACCAGAGGGGTCTCTGTGGCTCCCCCGGCGGTGGCTAGTGCGGCCTCAAGTTGGGCCTTGCATTCTTGAAGCTCCTGGGACAGGTGGGTATTCTTCTCCGTAAGATCCTGAATAACAAATGATCCTTAAATCAGTTAGTTTAACTATTTTAAGTCTCGGGGGCTACTGGCATATACAGCTATTAAAATTCCTCACCCGTATGTCTTTCACATACTGCTCCGTGGCTCTGGTTAAACCATCTTGAGCAGCACGAAGGTGCGCGTCTCCCGCATTAAAGGCATTCAACGCCTCGGGGGAGAAACACGTGTCACGAAGAACTGTCCAACGACGCCTGTGATTCATGGCGCTCTCCACCTCAGACCTGGTGGCGGACAGCCTGTCGGCATCCTTCGTTGGAGGAGCATCTGGCTCGTGCCTTGCGCTCGCCTCCCCCTCCGGACCAGGTGTTGGAGCCTGGCCGGTGGAGGCTTGGTTGGCAACCTCTCCGGACGTAGTCCGGCGAGTGCTCTTTCTCCTGGAAGAATCATGAGCATTACTATACCTCCCAAGAGTCTTTCCCTTAAAGACAAGGGTGCGCCATACCTTTGCGGCGACGTTTCGATTCGCGCCGCACTCCTCTTCCGCCTGCTGGGCCGCACTTACCTTTGTTGGTCAGTCGCTGCGGGCTCGGCTTGCCGCTGTCAAGGCACCTCCTGCAAATCTCCATTGGTATATGGTGGTCAGGAATGGGCATTAAAACAGGTGATGGTGTCAAGACCTCGGTCGTACTCACCTGGGAAGCCGGAGATAAACCGGGGTAGTCTGCCGTAATGGCAACTAGGGCATTGTCTATGCTGAGTTGGTGGAACACCCTGTCAATCAGCTCCACCTCTATGTCCGGATCCTCTCCGGAGGCCGATCAAGGGATCTTCCCGGATCCTCGGGTTGTGGAGTCGGGCTTTCTATGCCCTCCACATCCCGGCGCAGTTCCTGCGTCGAAATCATAAAGTAAGACGCTTAAACTTTGAAAGCACGGATCAGATATATAGACATCCGCTTACCCAGCTCCGAGGGTTATTCATGGAGAATCCATTCAATGGAGTCGTGCGGAGGAAGTCCTCCTTCTCCCCCTTGTACAAGCCGGTCAAGATCTTCACCAGATCGGCGGTCGATCCCGGCCCCTTGCGGACGTGACGGGTGGCGTCATTCTCCCCGTTGAAATCCCACATGGGGTGGCCCTTATATTGGAGCGGCTGCACCCCTCGCATAATGCATGTGGCCATGACTCAAATCATGGTCAATCCGGAATGGGCCAGTAACCTTATCCGGCCCATCAGATATTGGACGCTCTTATCATCTTCCCGTTGAGGGCTCCGCGGGCGCCAACTCAGGCGTTTCTTCAGAGGAGCGTTGCTAAACTCCGGGAGGCCGATCCGAACTGGATCCGGCAGCGGGGCGTCTTCCATATAGAACCATTCCAAAGGCCAGTCTTCGGATACCTTCTTCGGGGTTCCGGATAGATATGCGGTCTCGGCGATGCGCCATATTTCGGCTCCGCCCACTTGATATATCGACCCCTCGTGAGAACAGGGTATGAGGCAAAACAATCTCTTCCACAGCGCAAAATGGGGCTCGATGCCCAAAAATAGCTCGCAAAGAGCTACAAAGCCCGCTATGTGCAAAATGGAGGCAGGCGTGAGGTGGTGAAGTTGGAGTCCATAGAACTCCAGGAGCCCCCGGAGAAATGGATGTATGGGAAATCCGAGTCCCCTTATTAGGTAAGGGACAAAGCATACCCGCTCTCCTTTGGAGGGATTGGGGACGCTCTCCGCCTACTTCCCACCCTTATAGGTGGTCAGTCCGGCTCGAACCGAAACCATAAAGGCTGGGGGAAGGTATCCCTCTGCTTGGAGCGTCAGGACTGAACATCTCCTCCAATCTCCTAGCTGAGGGCTGGGAGCGCGAGAGGAGGAGCCCCATCGACTGTCCATGTTGGAATGGATTTTTGTCAGATGCGCTTCGATGACTACTCGCGGAAGGAGGATGGTGTGATTCGGATCTGGATCCTCGCCTCTCTTATGGGCAGCTTATTCGTGCAGCTAGGGGGTAAAACATAAAAATACCCAGGCTTTTCGCATTCATACGACACGTGGAAGAAGGCCATTATTGGACGTAGAAGCCAATGAGCGCAACATTTATGAGGAAGCCGGACACTATTCGGCAAACACATGGAATATGGAGGAGAACCCGCGCCCTGCAAATGCCGAAGACAATATACGCGCCAGACTCGTCGTCATTGAAGCCTGGTTCGGGGGCTACTGAGGGAGTCCCAGACTAGGGGGTGTCCGGACAGCCGAACTATCATCATCAGCCGGACTCCAAGACTATGAAGATAGAAGATTGAAGACTTTGTCTCGTGTCCGGATGGGACTTTCCTTGGCGTGGAAGGCAAGCATGGCGATACGGATATATAGATCTCCTACCATTGTAACCGACTCTGTGTAACCCTAGCCCTCTCCGGTGTCTATATAAACCGGATGGCTTTAGTCCGTAGGACAAACAACAATCATACCATAGGCTAGCTTCTAGGGTTTAGCCTCCTTGATCTCGTGGTAGATCTACTCTTGTAATACCCACATCATCAATATCAATCAAGTAGGACGTAGGGTTTTACCTCCATCAAGAGGGCCCGAACTTGGGTAAAACATCGTGTCCCTCGTCTCCTGTTACCATCCGCCTAGAAGCACAGTTCGGGACCCCCTACCCGAGATCCGCCGGTTTTGACACCGACAGGGGGAGTATTCATTTTTTTTGCGTAATAAGGAGGCACTTCCTTGCGTGCGAAGATATAGCTGGTGGGTCTGAGCTGTCAGTGGCGGTAATGTTTTTTCGCGAAATACTGGGGCCCTTTCGGTGGGTCCCTGATGTCAGGTGGACGAATCATGATTTTGCACGTAATAAGGAGGCAATTCCTTGTGTGCGGCCGTGAACCCAGCTGTCGGCCTCTCCACGTATAGTCCACTTCAGATGCATGTCAGTCGTTGACCACGTTGACCAGGCCACGCCGAGAGCACCAGGGGGGTGGACGACGGTGAGGCCTAGGATGGGAACGACACGAAGGCAGGGAAGACTCAGCAGTTGTTTCCCACGCGGAGGGGAGTACGACTGAACGAGGGTTTACTGGTTCGTCTACCGTCGCTGGAGAATAAGAGCAGATGTGGGTGAGTAGAGGGATGGCTAGGCCAGCGATGGGAGTACGGTGGGGCGGTGAGGCCTGTGCGGCAGCATAGCCGACCGCGGGGAGGAGGGAGCAGGTAGTCCTGTCGGCGCTTGTTTGAGTGGCTAGAGCAGGAAGAGCAGAAATTGAAGAAGCACGACGGCCGTTGGATGGACATCCAACCATCACTGCTTGTGCGTCAACCTTTTTTTAGGAAAGCCTCAAATCTGTGGAAAACAACATACAGCCCATCTGCCATTATTTCTAATAATTTACAGCCCGTTTGCTAATTCTTAAGGTTTTTTTTGGAGCTCATATTCTTTTTGTTAGCATTACAGCCCATATTGTGTCCACGGTTAAAAAATTATACGAAATATTGCATATTTCGGTGCGGTCCGAACTGTTTTTAGTCCCGAAATTTTGACTCACATTCAAACTAATTTTAAAAATAAATGTATATCAATATAAAATCCAACAAATTCTCCACGTATAAAAATTAATGTAATGTAAAATCTTGAAATGAAAAAAAAATATTTGGAACTGATGTGTGTTAAAAATGTACAACCCATTTCTCATTACTGATGGGCCATTTTCTCGGCCAGCCAAATGAAAAGCTCTCCTCGTCTTGAAAGATTTGCAGCCCAACAGGCCTGACAAAGCGACTTAATTGGCAAATCACAAGAAACTGGGCTGTGGCCGTGGAACCAGCTGTCAGCCTCTCCACGTACAGTACTCTTCCGATGGAAGTCGTTCCTTGACCATGTTGACCACGCCGCTCAGAGAGCACCACGGCGTTGGACGACGACAAGGCCTAGGAAGGGGACGATGCGGAGCCGGGGAAGACGCGGCAGTGGAAGCCCGCGCGGAGAGGAGTACGAGGGTTCACTGGTTCGGCTGCGGTGTGAGGCTGCCGTCGTCGCAGGGCCTGGCCAGCGGTGGGAATAGTAGGGGTCGGTGAGGCCTCCGCGGCAACACAGCCGGCCATAGGAGGCAGGAGCATGCGGCACGACCGGCGCTGCTTTGGGCGGCTGGAGCAAGAAGACCAGAGGTTGAAGAAGCACTACGGCCGTTGGATGGACATCATACGGTCACTGGAGCTAGAATCGTTTATATTGACTAAGTTGACAAAGCCCTTCGGCCCCGTCAACTTAGTAGGCCCACATGACAGCCTCCCACCAAGGTGGGTCCCAGCTAGCCGGGGGAGTATTCATTTTTTTGTGCGTAATAAGGAGGCACTTCCGGTGGGTCCGAGCTGACAGCGGGGGGAACGTTTTTTTCGCGAAATACGGTGGCCCGTCCGGTGGGTACCAGCAGTCAGGGGGAAACGATTTATTTCGCAAAATTCTGGTGGCCCGTCCGGTGGGTCCCCGCTTTCAGGTGGAGGAATAATTATTTTCCGCGTAATAAGGAGGCACTTCCTTGCGGCTGCCGTGGACCAAGCTATCAGCCTCTCCACGTACAGTACTCTTCCGATGGAAGTCGGTCATTGACCACATTGACCACGCCGCGCCGAGAGCACCACGGCGGTGGACGACGGCGAGGCCTAGGAAGGGGACGACACGGAGCCGGGCCAAGGGAGGCAGGAGCAGGCGGTAGCACAGCCGGCCACAGGAGGCAGGAGCAGGCGACACGACCGGCGCTGCTTTGGGCGGCTGGAGCAAGAAGACCAGAGGTTGAAGAAGTCGTATGGCCGTTGGATGGACATCATACGGTCACTAGAGTATTGACTAAGTTGACAAAGCCCTCCGTCCCCGTCAACTTAGTAGGCCCACAAGTCAGCCCAACAATATGGTGGGTCCCAGCTAGCAGGGGGTAATCATTTTTTTGGGCGTAATAAGGAGGCACTTCCTTGCGTGTGAAGATATAGTTGGTGGGTCTGACCTGTCAGCGGGGGGAACATTTTTTTCACAAAATACAGAGGCCCTTCCTGTGGGTCCTAGCTGTCAGATGGAGGAATCATTATTTTGCATGTAATAAGGAGGCATTTCCTTGCTTGCGGCCGTGGACCCAACTGTCAGCCTCTCCACGTACAATCCACTTCTGATGGATGTCGTTCATTGACCATGTTGACCAGGTCGCGCCAAGAGCACCAGGGCGATGGACGATGGTGAGGCCTAGGAAGGGAGCGACACAGAGCCAGGGAATACTCGGCAGTTGTTTCCCACGTGGAGGAGTACGAGGGTTTACTGGTTCGTCTGCCGTCGCCGGAGAATAACAGCATGTGTGGGTGAGTAGAGGGATGGCTAGGCCAGCGATGGGAGTACGGTGGGGCCGTGAGGCCTGCGCGGCAGCATAGCCGGCCGCGGGAGGAGGGAGCAGGCAGTCCCGCCGGCGCTTGTTTGAGCAGCTGGAGCATGAAGAGCAGAGATTGAAGAAGCACGACAGCCATTGGATGGATATCCAACAGTCACTGCTCTCGTGTGTTGACTAAGTTGACAGGGCGTTGCGTGTGGGTCAACCTTTTTTTATGAAAGCATACGCGTCAACCTATAGTAGGCGCACAAGTCAGCCTCAAATCTGTGGAAAACAGCATACAACCCATCTGCCATTATTTCTAATAATGTACAGCCCATTTGCTAATTCTTAAGATTTTTTTGGAGCCCATCTTCTTTTTGTTAGCATTACACCCCATATTGTGGCCACGATTAAAAAGTATACGAAATTTTGCATATTTCGGTGCGGTCAACTATTTTTAATCCAGAAATATTGATTCACATTCAAACTATTTTGGAAAATAATTTATATAAATATAAAATCAAAATAATTGTCCACGCATAAAAATCAATGGAATTTAAGATCTTGTAATGAAAAAAATGAAACTAATTCCCGGTTTGATGTATTTTAAAAATGTACAGGCCATTTCTGGGCAAACCGAATGGAACTCTCCTCGTCTTGAAACATTTACAGCCCAGTAGGGCCGATAAAGCAAGTAGGCCTTGTTTGGGTATTTCTTTAAAAAAAATAGAACCGGGCTAGCCATTTTCAGCAAGGAAAAAACAAAACTGGGCTCATGATGTGGTAAACATAAATAAAACCCTGGCTAGACGGGCCACAGCCCCCGCACAACCCCGCTGTTACCCTGATCCGTCGCTAAAACTAGTATAAATAACAACTGCTTGTTCCTCATTGTCTCAAAAAACAAAACTGCTTGTTCCTCAAAAAAAAAACTGCGCGACTTGCTGGGTCCCTGGTGTCAGCCGCTCGTAGTGTAATTCTCTCGTTTATTGACTACGTTGACGATGGCGTGAGCCCCAGATGTCCAACCATTAGGAGGAACCATATTTTTGGGCTTGTACTATAGAGGCACTTGCTTGCATACTGCCATGACGCTGGTGGGTCCCTACTGTCATCCTCTCCACGTACAGTCATCTCCCTGTTCCTCTCGGTTGTTGACGACGTTGACAGCGCAAGAGGGAGGCGCACTGCGCACGGCGAGCGAACCAAGGCCGCAAGGCGGAGGATGACGGCGAGGCCTCGGACGGAACGAACAGGTGCCGTTGAAGATGCGCCGGTCCAGTCGCTGGCGGAGGAGAGTACGAGGGTTGACTGGTGGGGGTGGTGGTGGCTAGTCACTTGGCTTCTATAATGCACAGTGAGCTCAAGCAGCCGGCGTGAGTGATGTTATTTCCCTTGGTTGTGATTTGTTACAATATTTCACTATAAATTAGACGAATGGCAAGCCATTTGCCTTGTTTCAAAGAAAATATGACAGTCACAACCGAGTTGAAATGGGCAGGAACATCTAACTCCAGTTTACAAACTGTACAAAAGCGCGAGTGTTGATTGTTCATCAGGTTTACAAAAAAACCAAGATTGAAAAGGGCAACAACATCTAGCTCCAGCACTGTTTTCGGCAGTCACAGTCAAATGGATCGGTCAGGTCCATAGAATGAACATCCTGGATCGTAAAATTTACTGGATTATGACCACAATATGTTGTAAATAGAAGCCCGACACGTTCAGAAGCTCTTTTGCCCACCTGAAACTCCTTTTTTTTCTCTTCGACATACCCTTCCATCAAAACCATGTTGCTGATAAACTTAAGCCTGATGGACAATAGTAACCTCGCATTCAGCAGGAAGAATGTGACAAATCTTGTGTTTGCACGGTTGGCTACATATCGTTCTAGCGTTATTGTCTTGAATCGAATCTCATGAGAAGTGAGAAAATCCCGATGCTTACGAATCCACCGATTGGTTATAACTTTCTTACCCCGTCCTGTTGCCTAAATAGACTTGAAAATTGAAAACAGTTAAGGTCTATAAGAAGAGTGTCGAAAGAGCAACAGCCGAACGGTTAATTCTAGTACACTATATGCGGGCTTCCAATGTGCGTGAAATTATCACCTTTATATAAAACTTCTCCAGACATGGAAAGCATTGCATCAAGCCAATAATCTTGTTCAGATCAAAACTATTCATTTGGATATATAAGATCTTGACAGAATCCAGCACCATTGATAGGCCATCCATGGAGAAACTCTTCATTGAGCATAGAATATAATATTAGTACAAAATGTGTACTCCAAGATGATATATAAATTATGCGCAGAAATTTAAAATGCAGCATATGGTTACAAGTGTAGATGATAATATGAAGTACCTGAAGAACTGTAGAGCCAAACACAATATTGAAATGAGCACAGAGATCATGTATTACACCCAAGGTCTCTAGTTTAAGCGCAAAGAGGACGGTTATTTGCAACGGTGAATAACTAGAATCAAGGATCAACCTTTTAAGTGAAGGGGCATCTTGGATGATGAGCTGCCTTCTGTCAAAAGAAATTCCAATTCTTACAAGGTTAGGCAACTTTATTTGGAGACAACCGATTCTATCTGTGAAAACAAGCACCAAGCACTCCAGCGCAGGGCAACTGGAGTGGATGATGCTGTGCAATGAGGCCTCCGATATACGAACCCGCACAAGTGAAAGTTTCTTGAGAAATGGGAGTCGAAGGTTTAGTACCAGATTGTCTGGAAGGTAGCACAGTGCAAAGGTGGCGGTGTGGAGAGAGGAGGAAAACCGCGAGATGGACATCGGTGCTGAGGGCACAAGTTCATGGCATTCTGTATGTGGTATGTGATTTCCAGGAGAATAGTAGAACTCAAGCAGCTATAGTACAGTGAATTCAGGGGATTTCAACCAGGCGTCCACCATCCAGGGCATGGTATGCTTGCTCAGGTAGCATGACGGGATGCAGATGCTTTGAACGGAGCCCTGGTGGGAGGAGATGATGGCTCTGGGGATTTCAAAATCATTGAAGAGAGATAGCTGACGACAATCGAGATTAAGGGGCATGGCGCGCCATAGAGGGTGCCACCGGCAGCAATCCTTGGTGGGGAGAAGCGAGATGATCTCCCCAAGGACGGCGTCTGGGAGATCGTTGATGCGGTCCACCAGAGATTCTACAGGTTCCTGGGATCCGGTGGGGATGGAGTCGCCGCTTCTCCCCGTGCTGCCGGGTGCGGGATCTACAACAGGCGTCGCCGCTGGCGGAAGCCTCATCTTCTTGGCGCTAGGGTCAGCCGACTCCATTTTCTCGAGGGCATCGCGTCGCGCTCACGGATTTGAGCAGAGTAACGAATGACGAGCCTAGTTGTAGTGCAAGCGAAGAAGAAGGGAAGATGGGGGTTTTCTGTAGGAGTGAGGAAGAAGGGGACCTGGGGTTTTCTGTAGGAGTGAGGTGAGGAATTTGGGGGTACGAGTGGAGCGAGCTGACGTGAGGTGGGTGGGAGCGAGGAGGAAGAAGAGCACCCAGGTTTTTTTTGTGGGGGAGGGGGGGGGGCGGTGTGCTGGGTGTTGGTAGTGCCTTTTGAATTGATTTTACTATTTACTAGTGTGGATTGGTTGTTTTGTCTTGGGCCCAAAGAAACAATTACTACTAGTATAGTGGAGACACTCTACAGCTACCCAGAAAAACAATTACTACTAGTAAAGTGGAGACACTCTACCGCTTCTGGCTCCGCCTAGGTCATTGAAACGTCTTCCTCTACTGAATGCCATTATACTTTTGTTCATCGACATACGGGCCATGCAGCGCGCGGGCCCAAATGCCATCCACCAAATTAGCAGGTAGTATGCAGGCGGAGAGTCACCCCGGTTGTAGCGCGGCAGTAACGAGCCGTCATATCACAAAACCCCACCTCCCCGCAGTCTAAGTTTGACGGACGAAGCAACCATCATTTCACTCCTCGGTGAATCCCCTTCTCCCTCACCGTCTTCAAGAAAGGCAACACTCGCATCTGCCACTGTTCTTCTCTCCCAACGAAGGGAAGGTAACGGATCCGTGATGTTGGTATATTTTCGTTCAGAGAAAAAAAAGGACTTTTGCAAAGCAGTAACCGATCCTCACTCTCTTTTTTGTTTTATTGTCATTGCGATTGTGTTTTCCTTTCAGTGGTCTCCTAGTATTCGTCAGTTTCATGATGGACCAAGGAGAACCAGGTTAAGATCTGCCGATATTGGAGCAGAAGCGGGAGGCTGATCCCCACGAGACAGAGAGCTCCAAGAAGATGGAGGAAACCACCGAGCCGACCCCAGATACTCTCACGACCACTACTGAGATGGTCAACGCCCCGTTTGAGGTTACAGCCCCCGTGGCACTACAGGAGCAGTTTTCCCCC
>NC_057813.1:711304919-711312818 GCF_018294505.1 Triticum aestivum | reverse complement strand
GATTGTGGTTTTTCATCTAAGTATGTGGTGATTTTTTTAGAAAAGGAAGTATGTGGTGATTAATAATGCAAAATTTTATTAGCTTCGATGCCATGCTATACATAGTGGTTTAAATAACTTGTGGTTCTTATACTGAAAAGTAATTCAGAATTTGTTTCTGTTTCAATTAGAGCCCTGATGCAGACAAGGATTGTGTGGTTGTGCATGTCACTCGCTATGAGGCGGACGACCTGAATATACGCAGTGGGAAAACAGAGTTCTTAGGATGTTGGATCCTGGAAGCCATTTGCGGTTATACCAATGAAGAGTTGTATTCCAGCCTGACTATTGTCAGGCGTGTTGTCCACGGTGTACTGAAGCACAAGAAGTTCAAAGCTACTCCTTCGTTTGTGAGGCATACTGTTCTTGTCAAGCTTACGGAGGAAGATGACGTGGCATGCCTCCACAAACAAGTTTATCAGTGGCAAGGCCACAAGGTTGTCTTCATGAAGGTTCACAGGATTGAGCTGCTGCGGGACGTCCTCGAAGATGTTCATGGCAAGGTCCATCTTGTGTCCAGCCCAAATTAGATCGAGGCATGAAATAGCTGCCCCAGCTAGTGTTTAATACTAGTTTGGATTGTGTCTAATTATCCGAACCTTGCCTGTTATCGACCCCTCTAGGGCTAGTGCTCTGTTTGAATCTGTCTATGGTAACTGCTGCTACTTTTGTGTGCCCGTGAATCATGTGAGAACCATTGTAATTGTTGCCGAAATAGATGCGTCCTCACTAGTTTTTTCATGAGTATGGCATGGTAAGACATAAGTTGTCACGGTTTATCATACGAGCAGTGTGTGTTCTGATGAAATAGAGCACTCGTTCGAGAACCATGCGCCGACGTATACATAAGTACTTGTAAACACTGTTGGTGCTACCCCACTTGTAAGCAGTTGTGCAAAACACGGCACATTGGCTCAGCTCTCTTCAACACTAGGCTATCGACCGGCTAACAATCAACAATCTGCTGTCTGGCATATAAGCAACTACTATGTATCTTGTTACAGTGGTTCATGCAATTAATTGAGGCCACAATGTAATAAATTCCAAACGTTCACACGCTAGTCCAGCACTCATGTGGAACACTCACAATTAAACTCGTCTTCATAAAAATCTTGAAAAGCATAAGTTACGCAATTTTATACATCTCAATGATTCATAGAACATAATAAACATATACTAGTTCACAGCAAAAGACAAAGTTGTGAGAAGGTTTACAAATCAGGAAAAAACAAGCAAGGCTTCTCTGAGCAAAGGGCCTCCCGGCAGGCTTAAATTTCCTGGAGTTCACTCTGGTTTTTTCTTGTTGCCACCATCCAGGGTTAGGTTCTCTCATTCCAGAATAACCAATTATAACTGTGGTCTCAGCTGGAATGCTGAACTGAACCATGCAATGTACTGACCAACTGAAATGCTTGTGCATTATACTAAATTTAAGCACCGCTATTTGCAGAAATAAGTAGACCACAATACCTCTTGTCCGCGCACCTGTCCAAAAAACCACCGTCCAGCGGTGCCAGCTAGTCCTCGGTCCATGGATGAACTGGTAGAAAGTGCATTCCGGACTAGGATGCAGTTGTTTTCGCTCGTCCCTGCACTGCAATCAGGAAGTAAAACGTATGAATCAGCTTCTTTTAGATTGCGTTGGTCATTCTACCTTAGTTACTACCAATGTAGGGATACATTGAAGACGGGAGGTTAGACGACGTCAACGAGGGATAGCCATCTCATTTTGCGCAATTGTACTAAAACTGACGTGTGTGCTTTTGATTGCGCGGATAGAAACGATACGGAGACAGACATCCCGAAACGATATGGAGACAGACATCCCTGTTTGCGCAAATACGAAATACGATTGTTTAAGCAGTGACACATATTACTACTTTCCCCCATTTCCTCTTAGAACCAAGTCCTAGATTCATGCTATAGCTTTCCCACTTTCTTCCCTGTTTGAACCAACGCTTTGAGTTCACTGTATGAACGAGCTTTACTTCTAATAATAGTAGAAGTCTAGGTGGCTTTGTAAAAGCGGACGGAAGTAGAAAAGGATCCACACGAAGGGGGAAGAGCTGGGGCAGTAGAGCAAGGCAGGTTTCGAAGGAATATATACCTGAGGGTCGTCGGCATGTGGCAAAGATGGCATAGGGAGGCCGCATCTTGGCCACAATACCGCAGGGAGGAAGAAGGGGTCGGAGGCCCTCCCGAGCCGGTGCTCTCTCGGAGAGAACGGCACGGCCGCCGATCGGGACACGCGGGCAGCCGTTGGTCTCCTCCCTCGCCGCTGACAATAGCGTGAATGATGCATCTACACCCCCTGCCCCGGTCGAGGTTGTCCGGCCGGATTTGTGACCAGCCGTGAGCTGAGAGAGAGAGTGTGGCCACCTATGTCTTGCTTAGATCTGGAGAGCATGAGAGAGTGAATGAGAGGAACCCTAGTAAAGCAAGCGCTAAGGCTCCTGCGTTTATATATAGTGGAGTGATTTTGTTGTACCGGCTTAAAAAAATGCGCTCCTACGTGTACCCGTGAGTGGGTGTGAGAGAACTAGTGCGTGCGTGCACCGCTTCTCTTCGTGAGAGTACAATATATACTATGCCCAAAGAACGTTCACCGCAAGAGTAATAGTATAAGTGTGTGACGTGTGAGCTAAAATAAAATGTGCGCGCCGTCTTTTGTTTTTTAGAAGTTCTGAGGGTAGGGTGTGAAGAGCACATATGTGCGTCACGTCTACCTGCAGATAGAGGATGGGTGCAACGTGCGAGTCTGTGAGAGGACTCGGGAGAGTCGTGACTTGTGAGGGTGTGTGTGCGTGAGAGAGAGGGGGGGCACGTATCAATACAATGCATGTGTCCGTAAATCATTATCCGACAAACGTTCGCCACAAGGCTTTTCCTGACGGACGCCGTAAGAACCGTTAGATCGGCATCCGACAGTGTCAGTTTTGCCATGTCATTTAACAGAACAGCCACTCCTCCTACACACAAATCTTCCACGTGATTGTTAGCAACCGCCGTATGCTCCCTCCGTTCCGAAATGCTGTGCATATAGCTTTATTCAAAATTAGAACCTCCAAACTTTTACCGAGTTTTCGTGTACCAAATTGCACATGTAGAATACCCTGTATATATCATTTCATTCATCTTCGATAGGTAACTATAAAGATGGGTGAGGAGTCTACAAAGAAAGACCATCGTGTCACCCGCAGTAATTTCAACCATCCTTTAGTGTCGAGGAATATCATAGGAACTCTATATGATATGATTTTGATAGGATTTTTTTCCTTTAGAGCCAATTGGTTCATAGGAATAGATTCATATACTCTACATTTCAAAGGAAATAAACATGATATCATTTCTATAGCTTTAGAGCCACTTGGTTCATATGAATGGATTCCTATACTCCTTTAATTTCAAAGGAAAATAAACATTAGTGTATATTCAATAGAAAAATTCCTATGATATGAACCAAATTACATCTCTTTACTAATCCCTCCTCATAGGAATTGAGATGCTCCATGTCATCTCTTTCCCTACAACTTCCATGTATGCATCTTCTATTCCTAAATAGATAGTACAACCCACTAGTAGCCTTTTTCCAAAACATGCAACTATGGCACAAGAACTATATAGTGTGCCAATAACTTTGAAAGATGGTCGCTGGATGAAGCTAACCCGACAGTGCAGAGATGGGCAAATCCGAGCACTACTGGCCGTTGGATATCATCAACATTCCACCAGATCTGCCACATGTACAATTTAGAAGACTCCATGGTTGAACTTAAGCATAATGCACAAACCTCAAAACACAAACACTTCTCCTTTGTTCTAGAATCTTCTGTATGATAATTGATTATTTTTTTCTAAATGAATTGCCATTATTTGTTTTTTACTTTATGATTTACAATGCACAACCCCATGAATCTTAACATTTTTATAAAACTAATTGATTTTGAATGAGATGAACTATAAGAACTAAACGAACATCTACATCATGCATGTATGACTCAAAGCTTTACATGCTATAGTGTGTATTTATTCATAATTTGGTTTCGAAATCTCATGTGTTCAATACATGTGTACCTTACTAGTTTCGAGTAGAGTAGCAAATTTCACGCGGCCCCGGGTATATCAAAATGCATGGCCCATGCATCATTGCCTTTCGGTCGAACCAACATCCACAATTTTTTGTACGTGCTATATCTCCACTGGTCCCCGAACCCAAAATGTTGCCTCGTTCCCGTAAAACCAAGCGGCCCACACATATTTAAGGCGTTGACTCAAACCCGTTTACACGACGTGGCCCCGCACGCCGTAGTACTCCTACAAACCCTACCGCCGCACTCATCATTGGTTTTCTTCAAGAGGACGAGGGAGAAGCCGATTTGTAATGGAGGCGCTTTCAAAAAAAAGGATCTAGAGTGGAGACCCCTACCCTAGGGTGCCCTAGGTAGCTGCCGCATGCATCATTGTTTTCTCTTTTCTTTATGCTCTTGCGCGCTAGAGTGAAATGATGGTTGCTTCGTCCGTCAAGCTTAATGCGTGAAAGGTGTGGCTTTGTGATTTGACAGCTCATCGCTCATTTTCTACTACTGCGGCGCTACGACCGGGGTGCCTCCAATTCCAACCGCTGCTCCGAACTGTAATTTGGTGCATCGCACATGGAATGTAGAAGTGCATGCTCTAGCCAATGCAACCAAAAGACCGATCTGATGGAAGAGATCAGGCAGCACATTATACATTAACATGGAACAAGACGGTGGATGAGCCACATGTCTGCCAAAGGGGTCCTGTTAAGTGTGTCGCTATTTCGTGTGCGGACTGACCCTGCTTGAGTTGCTACACAAACACGACAGGAGCAGCCTACCACTTGGTTTTGCTCCTTGGTGAATCCCGACTATATTGATCTAAAAAGATACATGCTGAACTACCCTCTCCGTCTCGATTTTTTATTTGTAGGCATCTCGGTTTATAGGGCCTGCACGTAGTTCCAGGTCATCCATTTGACTAACTAAATATGAGTTACTATGTCACAAAAAGTATATCATTGGATTCTTATTGGTTGATATGTGAAGAAACAAGAAACGAGGTAGAAGTTAATGCACCGCGCCTTAGTATTGTGGGATTATTTGGTTTTCGTAAGATAATGTGCGTTTGGTTGCAAGGGTGGTCATGAATGGGTTGGGATCGTTCAGAAAATAGACACGTTTGGTTATAAAGCACATGACTGGTTCGAGTCAAAAAAAGAGAATATGCCTTGAAGATGCTGAACCATTCCACCCAACCAAATCGGTCGAATCAAATGGCCACCCTTTGCATGCATGACTATGTGAGCATGACTGGTGGTCCCGTCTTAAATAATTAGCTCATCACATATATCCAGCCAAACACGCCTTCTATAAAGCTAAGGTACGCCTAGGCGTACTCTCGAAAAAAATATTCAGCCAAACACATGAATTGAATGGTTCAATCCCAAAAAATTGAATGGTCCCAATCCATTCATACGATACCTTCAACCAAACGCATCGGACGGAGGGAGTAGTTGTATTTAAAAGTCGAGGGCGGGGCTTTTCCTACGCGGTAGGCGGGGCAGTTCCGCCTAGTCGGTTCGAAAAAGACGCGAGAAGACGAGGGAGTAGGCTGCTGCAAATGTAGGGCTGTGTGATTTGACAACGAGTTACTGCTGGACAGGTGGGGCCCCGTGATTTGACTTGCCATTATCATTTTAACTGCGGCACTACGACCAGCATGAGTCTCCCGATTCCTGACCACCTCCATACAGGTGCCTCTCCCAATGCTCCACCATGTAGTAGTAGAGGCTGGCTCTTGCATGAGAGCCCACTTCTCCACTTTTTCCTTGCCTCTCTTTCCTCCACATATGCAAAAATGCCATGTAAAGCGGCAAAGCGCACTATTGTACTTACTTGCTCCTACAGGTGCTTAAGCTTGCCACATAGGCATAAAGTCTGATGTGGCAAGTTAATCAAGAAGAGAGAGACTGGTTTGGTGACCCAAGGAAGAAACGGTGCTAAGCACGTGTACCTAGGTGAAAACACAATTTTGAGTCTATAGCTAATTAAATGAAGCAAACTTAGCAACACCATTTCATTGGAAGAGGTCACTCCTTGGCAAATGCAATAAATACTAGTACTCCTTGTGTCCCATTATATAAGAACGTTTTTGACACTACACTAGCTAGTGTCAAAGAAGTTCTTATATTATGGGAGTATGAAGAAAGAGATAGAGAGGAGTAAAAAAATACACTTATAGCCAACCTTGTTGTAGTATGAGTGACTAAGTGATGACTATGTATGACATGCCAACATCAGATAGCCTAACGCACCGTGTTAAATCTCCAAGGGCGCGCCCATGCGAGCGACGCGACGGTCGTGGTAGGTGCGACCATGATACGGGCTACTGGCGGGCCTTGGATCTAAGATCAAACGGTCACATGCTAAGTTGCTGAAAATTTTAAGAATAACCCTCCAGGATAGGATATTCACCCATAGGTCTAGAATCATGCCATGCAACCGTTCAATCTCAGATCCAAGGGCTCTCGGAAGCCCGTATCATGGGAGAATGGAAAGCCACTACCCTGCCGTTCGCACGCTGGCAGTTCACTCCTACTCTTTCCTGCACGTCCTTTAATACTACAGCGGTTCGCTCCTAGTCGTCCAGTCCATTCACATTACGGCAGTTCCACTAATCCTAACCCTCCTCCCAAATCCATGGCATCCCAAATCTCCCCGATCGGCAGTGAGTACAAGGTTAGAACCATCACCGGCGATGAGTTCGACGTCATCTACACCCGTACTTCCGCGACGGTGAAAGGATGCCTTTCTCGCTTCAGACGCATGTTCGAAAACTCACATGATGAGTGGGTCGCTGGGCTAGATGTTGAGTACACCACAGTCATGGGACGAGAGAAGGATCTAAAGGAGGAAGAGAGGAAGAAGCCCGCTGTGATCCAGGTTTGCGTACATAATGTTTGCTTGGTCTACCACATATGCCATGCCGACGTTGAGTGCCAGGATTTTAAGAACTTCCTCGAGGACAAAACAGTCAAATTCGTTATTGTAGACTTTAAGAACGACAAAGAAGTCCTGCGTTGGATAGGCCTCGTTGTAGGCAACCCATTCGACCTCCAGAAGAATCGGCTGGTGCCCTCTCGTCAGCCCTCAATGCTGACCCTGGCAGGAGCCATGGTTCATCCTTCGTACCGCAAACTAGAGAAACCTCATTACACGTTTCATCATCATGCATGGCAGTGGAATGTGCTAGATATAGACCACATCCACTACACTGCAATGGATGGCTACCTTTGTTTCAATATCTACAAGGGTTGGATAAAGAGCAACAGTCAAGTTGGCGGTTCAAGCAAAGAAGTATCGGCCAAGAGGAAGAGGGACAAGGACGAAGTCGAGGACGTGGACGAGGACTCCGAGTAAGGTGGCAGTGTCATTGCTCATGGCGGTTCTAAACTTCTAATGCAGTGTCTACCGGATTAGTTGCATAGTTTAATTTCAGGTGTGCTTAGTTTAATTTGACGGGTGTGTTGTGATGAGCCCCCAACAGAACTATGTTATGTTTCTTCTTGTTACTTTAACTCTTTAGTATGTACATACTAGTACTAGTATTTCTTTAATAGAATTTAGCACCCCAATTAAGCACGTACTAACTTTTTTAATAGTACTATATTCATAATTTGGCGACGAGCGCGCTCTATATGTACCACCTTTTTTAAAAAAATTCAATTTTTGTTCCATGGCGCAATCCATCGATAGTGGAGTACTACTGTACAAAAGTATACATTTTTTAAAAGGCTAGCATACTGTTCATCACACACACACACACACACACACACACACA
>NC_057813.1:711293308-711304579 GCF_018294505.1 Triticum aestivum | reverse complement strand
TAGCCAGTTAAATTCTCAACCTAGAACGACGTGCATGCCATGTAGTAAACCGATCCGGAGGAAGTATAGTAAAAATGAGGTGATTTTACCCAGCGATCGGCGGGGAAGCATGGCCTATCATGCGGTCCCACGTGTCATTATGTACCAAGGCGATGCGCGTGTCCCTCTTGAGGCAGAAGCAATAATAGTACGTGGTTTGAGATGATGTCGAACCGAAGTGTGAAATAATGGTTGCTTCGTCCGTCTGGGAAGGTGCGGCATTGTGATTTGATGTCTCATTGCTCATTACTAACACTGGGCCGGTACGTGTGGGGTGCGTCCCCCTGCTGTTCTGCACTATTATTTGGTGCTTGACACGTCGACCCAGTTGCTATATGTCCCACATGTCGGCGACAGGAAGTACAGAATTCATGAAAGGGAGCGTCGACCGAGGAGTATACTACAGAATTCATGAAAGGGAGTGACTTAGTTTTGGAAAAATCTGTTTTTACGGAGTACGTACCAACTAGGGTTTATAGGGCTCATCTAAAAAATATTCGTTTTTCCGTTTGATAAGTCTCAATTCTAGTACTATACTAGTAGTAGTACCATTACATGTTGGATTTCGAGGTGCGTTAGATCACCCGATGCAAGCAGTGTCAAGAGGAAACTAACCAATGCATGTACAAGTTCATGGAAATTTAGTGGTCATTCATGCATTCGTTCTAATTAATGCCTCGGTAAACATAACTTCTTGAGAAAAACGAGCGTACTTTGCAAACTACGAAATTAATTCGACCACTCACCGTCTACCTTGGTTGGAGAGATTTTGAAATTGAGCCATAAACTGGAAAGGAGGGAGTAGTAACTTTTGTCTCGATTACTATTTGTGGCCTTGTATAGATGCAAAATGTATTTTTTTATAGTGGCCTTTTATAAGTAAATAGAGGGAGTACTAACCAAAGTACATAGTAGGGATGAGGAGTAAACGGAGGGAGTAGTAAAATTTTCTCCTCGTGCTGCGAGCCATCGCGCGCGTGGGCGAGGGAGCGGGCGTAAAGGCATACAATAGTACTCCAGCTTCACCTCATCCGGCGAGCCACCGCGCCCGTGGGCGGGGGAGACAGCGTACTAAGCAAGTTTCTCCTCGTTCTGCGAGTTGACGAGACACATCAAAAGTACTCCAGTGTATAGAGCCTTGCCTCTAAGGTAGGCCCCACATGGTTTGCCTCTTTTTTTAATTTAACATAACGCGTCAAGTCGCAATTTGTTTGTTCACCCGTGGTAGACGATCCTCCCTCCACCAAGTGGACAACCAGTACACGTGCCAAATTACCACGTGGGCTACCTTTTTCGTACAGAAATGAGCTCCACCGTGTACCCGCGCGGGTGTGGTTGGGAAAGAGACGGGAGTACGTGCGCCGTGCGTGCACCTCTTCTCTTCGTGCATGTCCCCCACCTACGTGGGTGTGTGTGAGAGAGATACAAATCTAGACATAATGCGCCGTCCATCCCTATGCCTCCGCCCAGTCCGACCACCAGTCACCACCACGACACCACGCCCCACTGCTCCTCACCTTATCTCTCATATTTCTCCCTCCATTTTTGTATACAAGGGGCCACTATCAAAATTACAATTTGCAGATATAGAAGGACTAACACTAATCGATGCAATATTAATGGTGTTTGCCTCGTGGTACATTAATTATCCCTTGCATGCATGCGGGAGTTTGTAAAAAAATGCATCTTGATGTTCCGTGCAATGCACGGGCATCTTGCTAGTCCATGAAAACAACACATGGAAAAATTCCACGGCGAACGAGGGATTTGAATATGTTGGGAGGGGCTGTTTGGATCTTGCCCGGGGTAGCCAAAATATTGGCGACCCTTCTGTCCACCGGTGCCTTTGCCACCGATGAATGAGGAATGGCTCGGGTGCTCATGTTGTCATGCATCCTCCAGCGTGCTCGTTGGAGATGAGCTCGCATGAGCTGTGTTTTTTCGTCCCACAACGCCGCCCGAGCCGCCCGCAGACCGACCGGCGACCCGCAAATTACGCCATCCAACCATAGCCACACACATTATGACAGCAACTCAACCAACCGGACGAAATTCACGCAAACATGTAGACAAACTGATACTCATTCACGCAACCACCGGAGTATTTCATATAAACAACGACGGAAATCATATAAAATACCGGATTATCACACAAACATGATGGATTTCATTACATTCAAATGAACTACACGGTGCTAGTTCTGGAAAACACATGTATATAATACATGGCCTAAATGGTAGCCCGCCGATCGATTTGTGTTCCTCATGTCCGGCAGCACGATCACCGGACTACCAGGAGCCCCGGAGGTATATGCTTCAGTGCAAAGGACGGCTCGCTTCCCCACTGCCCAACTGATATCATTGGCTGGTGCCGAAGATGATGGTGGCCGGCACCGGTTCGAGTTCATCACCGGCCACTACTTCGCCATGGACGGCACCGGCTTGAGTTCATCATAACATTGACCTCTTCCTTGGAGCCCATGCGGGGTCGACGAAGGTCCTCGCAACAAAAGGATCCGGCAAGACACCTGCTGTGTACGCCGGCGTCGCCTCCGCGGTGGCCTTCATGGGACCCAAGCGGTGGCGGCCTCCCGTGTTCTACTTCTCCTCGATGATGGCGGCGGATGCGGAGGCGCTGGCCACCGACTCGTCGCTCTCCGTGCACCCGGCTTCTGTCGCTGCTTGCATGGCGCGGTGATACGTCTCCAATGTATCTATAATTTTTGATTGCTCCATGCTACTTTATCTACTTTTTTAGGCAATATTGGGCTTTATTATCCACTTTTATATTATTTTTGGGACTAACCTATTAACCGGAGGCCCAGCCCAGATTTGTTGTTTTATGCCTATTTCAGTGTTTCTAGGAAAAGGAATATCAGACGGAGTCAAAACGGAACGAAATCAACTGGAGAAGTTAATTTTGGAAGGAAACCAACCTGATGGGCTTGGAGTGCACGCCAGGGGAGCCCCGGGCTGTCCACGAGGGTGGAGGGCGCCCCCCTGGGCGCGCCCCCTACCTCGTGAACAGCCCGGAGGTCCACCGACGTACCCCCTACACCCATATATACCTACGTACCCTAAAACTTCCAGAACAGAAGATAGATCGGGAGTTCCCCGCCGCAAGCCTCTGTAGCCACCAAAAACCAATCGGGACCCTGTTCCTGCACCCTGCCGGAGGGGGATCCCATCACTGGAGGCCATCTTCATCATCCCAGCGCTATCCATGACGAGGAGGGAGTAGTTCACCCTCAGGGCTGAGGGTATGTACCAGTAGCTATGTGTTTGATCTCTCTCTCTCGTGTTATCTCTCGTGTTCCTCCAAGGAACGATCTTGATGTATCCTGAGCTATTGTAGTTGAATCTTATGATGTTTCTCCCCCTCTACTCTCTTGTGATGAATTGAGTTTCCCCTTTGAAGTTATTTTATCGGATTGAGTCTTTTATGAACACTTGATGTATGTCTTGCGTGGGATAACCATGGTGACAATGGGTTATTCTATTGATCCACTTGATGTATGTTTTTGTGATCAACTTGCGGGTTTCGTGACACTTGGGAACCTATGCATAGGGGTTGGCACACATTCTTGACTCTCTGTTAGTAGCTTTGGGGCACTCTTTGAAGTACTTCTATGTTGGTTGGATGAATCCGAGATTGTGTGATGCATATCGTATAATCATGCCCACGGATACTTGAGGTGACAATGGAGTATCTAGGTGACATTAGGGTTTTGGTTGATTTGTATCTTAAGGTGTTATTCTAGTACGAACTCTTGTATAGATTGATCCGAAAGAATAGCTTTGTGGTGGTTTCGTACCCGACCATAATCTCTACGTTTGTTCTCCACTATTAGTGGATTTGGAGTGACTCTTTGTTGCATGTTGAGGGCTTGTCATATGTTCTATCTATATTATTATTATTGAGAGAACTTGCACTAGTGAAAGTATGAACCCTAGGCCTTGTTTCCTATCATTGCAATACCATTTACGCTCACTTTTATCGCTCGTTATCTTGCTGTTTTTATAATTTCAGATTACAAAAACCTATATCTACTATCTATTTTGCAGTTGTATCTTCATCTCTTCGCCTAACTAGTGCACCTATACAATTTACCATTGTATTGGGTGTGTTGGGGACACAAGAGACTTTTTGTTATTTGGTTGCAGGGTTGTTTGAGAGAGACCATCTTCATCCTACGCCTCCTAAGGATTGATAAACCTTAGGTCATCCGCTTGAGGGAAATTTGCTACTGTCCTACAAACATGTGCACTTGCAGGCCCAACAACGTCTACAAGAAGAAGGTTGTGTAGTAGACATCAAGCTCTTTTCTGGCGCCGTTGCCGGGGAGGCTAGGTAAGTGAAGGTATATCTTTAGATCTTGCAATCGAATCTTTTTGTTTCTTGTTTTAGCACTAGTCTAGTTTATAAAAGAAAACTACCAAAAAAATGGAGTTGAGTTTGTCTCATACGCTTCACCTTTTTAATATCTTTTGTGAGTATGATGGAAAGGATAATTGTGCTCAAGTACTAGAAGAAGAAATCTATAGAATGTTTTTATTTGATGAGCATGATTGCAATGTTGTTAGTATGAATTCCTTGAATATCCATGATGCTAATGATATGCAAAGCCACAAGCTTGGGGAAGCTATGTTTGATGAATATGATATATTTTGTCCCCCAAGCTTTAATGAGCAAATTTACCATGATGAAAGCATGCCTCCTATTTATGATGATTATTGTGATGATACGTATGCTATAAAGAAGAAGTTTGCTTATGTGGAGAGTAGAAAATTTTCTATCCTTGTAAATCATGAAAAGAATGCTTTAGGTGCTGGTTATATTGTTGAATTCATTCATGATGCTACTGAAAATTATTATGACGGAGGAACATATGCTTGTAGGAATTGCAATAATGTCAGGTTTCCTCTCTATGTGCTTAAAATCTTGAAGTTATGCTTGTTGTGCCTTCCTATGCTAGTTGATTATTGTTCTCCTAAGTTGTTTGCTCACAAAATCCCTATGCATAGGAAGTGGGTTAGACTTAAATGTGCTAGTCATATGCTTCATGATACTCCCGTTATGTTTCAATTCTTATCTTTTATGTGAGCATCATTGTCATCATCATGCCTAGCTTGAAAAGGCATTAAAGAAAAGCGCTTGTTGGGAGACAACCCAATATTTATCCTTACTGTTTTAGTGTGTCCACATGATTATGCTACTGTAGTAATCATGTTTTATAGCTTTTGTTTCAATAAAGTGCCAAGTAGAACCTTTGGGAAAACTTGGGTGAAGTTTATATGATCTTGCTGTGAAAAACAGAAACTTTAGCGCTCACGAGATTAGCTGCCATTTTTTACTGGAGAGTGCTTTTAGGTTGATTCTTGTTGCAGATGATTAATAGACAAATTGCTCAGGTCCAGCAGTTTATTTCATAATTTTTGGGGTTACATAAGTATACGTTTTATACAGATTACTACAGACTATTCTGTTTTTGACAGATTCTGTTTTCTATGTGTTATTTGTTTATTTTGATGCATCTATGAGTAGTATCGGAGGGTATGAACCATAGATAAGTTGGAGTACAGTAGATATTACATCAATATGAATTTAGAATGAGCTAATTAAAGTACCTAAGTCGTGGTCTTATTTTCTTATACTACCGGAGCTTACGAGTTTTGTTTTGAGTTTTGTGTGGTTGAATTTTTCAAGTTTTGGGTAACGATTCGATGGACAATGGAATAAGGAGTGGAAAGAGCCTAATATTTGGGATGCCCAAGGAACCCCAAGGTAATATTCAAGGACAAGCAAGCAACTAATCTTGGGGATGTCCCCGGAAGGCATCCCCTCTTTCGTCTTCGTTCATCGGTAACTTTACTTGGAGCTATATTTTTATTCACCACATGATATGTGTTTTGCTTGGAGCGTCATTTTATTTTTTTTAGTTTTTGCTTTCTTTAATTATAATAGTGTTTTGCCTCTTTAGTTTCAATAAAAAAGTCAAGGATAGCCTTTGCCATGCTTATTTTGCTTGTATACATGTTGCTGTTTGAAAACAGAAAGTTTACCGCTGTGGCAAAAATTCCCTAGAAAAGTCAGAGCATGGTCTAACGTTGAATCCTTTTGCATATTGAGCTCTGATAAATTTATTACAGTGGGAATTTTAGTTCATAATTTTTAGAGTCAGGGAAGTATTGATAATCTTGCATTCTTTACAGACTGCACTGTTTTGGCAGATTGCTATTATGTTTGCGTTGTTTGCATATGTTCGCTTGTTTAATGATTCTATTTGAGGATAGGAGTATTAAATATGCAGAGTCATTTAGTATGCAATGTTGAATAATAATTTAAGTGATTTGTTACAGTAGAAAATGATAAGGTTTTGCATTGGTTTATACTAACCTATCTCATGTGTTCTTGTTGAGTTTGTTGTGAATGAAGCTTTTGATAAAAAAAAGAGAAACCATGATATGAGAAGAATTAAGGAGACACAAAAGTTCAAGCTTGGGGATGCCCAAGGCACCCCAAGATAATATTTCAAGAAGTCTCAAGCATCTAATCTTGGGGATTCCCCGGTAGGCATCCCACCTTTCTTCTTCAACAACTATCGGTTAGTATCGGTTGAACCTAAGTTTTTGCTTCTTCACATGAATCGTGCTATCCTTGCAATGTAGTTTTATTTAGCTTTGCTTGATGTTTGAATAAAGTACCAAGATCTGAAATTCTTTATTGAGAGAGAGCCTTCGTTTAGTTGCATAATTATTTAGCTACTCATTGATCTTCACTTATATCTTTCGGAGTAGTTTGTCGTTCGCTCTAGTACTTCACTTATATCTTTTAGAGCACAATGGTGGTTTTATTTTGAAGAAATATTTGATCTCTCATGCTTCACTTATATTATTTTGGGAGTCGTTATTAGCATGGTAGTTTGCTTAATGTTAATATACTTGGTATTCAAGATATGTGAAACTTTCTTTTGAGTGAATTGAATACTAAGAAAAGTTTGATGCTTGATAATTGTTTTGAGATATGGAGGTAGTGATATTAAAGTCATGCTAGTTGGGTGATTATGAATTTAAAAAATGCTTGTGTTGAAGTTGTGATTCCCGTAGCATGCACGTATGGTGAACCGCTTTGTGATGAAGTTGGAGCACAATTTTATTTATTGATTGTCTTCCTTATGAGTGGCGGTCGGGGACGAGCGATGGTCTTTTCCTACCAATCTATCCCCCTAGGAGCATGCGCGTAGTGCTTTAGTTTTTGATGACTTCTAAATTTTTGCAACAAGTGCATGAGTTCTTATGATTAATGTTGAGTCCATGAATTATACGCACTCCCATCTTTCCACCTTTGCTAGCCTCTCCAATACCGCGCACTTTTCGCCGGTATCATACACCCACCATATATACCTTCCTCAAAACAGCCACCATATCTACCTATCATGGCATTTCCATAGCCATTCCGAGATATATTGCCATGCAACTTTCCACCGTTCCATTTATTATGACACGCTCCATCATTGTCATATTGCTTTTTGCATGAACATGTAGTTGACATTGTATTTGTGGCAAGGCCACCTTCATAATTTTCATACATGTCGCTCTTGATTCATTGCATATCCCGGTACACCGCCGGAGGCATTCATATAGAGTCATAATTTGTTCTAAGTATCGAGTTGTAATTGTTGAGTTGCAAGAAAAATAAAAGTGTGATGATCATCATTATTAGAGCATTGTCCCAAGTGAGGAAATGATGATGGAGACTATGATTCCCCCATAAGTCGGGATGAGACTCCGGACGAAAAAAAATAAAAGAGGCCAAAGATGCCCAAATAAAAAAAAGAGGCCATAAAAAAGAGAAAAGGCCCAAATAAAAAAAATGAGAGAAAAAGAGAGAAGGGACAATGCTACTATCCTTTTACCACACTTGCGCTTCAAAGTAGCACCATGATCTTCATGATAGAGAGTCTCTTGTGTTGTCACTTTCATATACCAGTGGGAATTTTTCATTATATAACTTGGCTTGTATATTCCAATGATTGGCTTCCTCAAAAGTGCCCTAGGTCTTCGTGAGCAAGCAAGTTGGATGCACTCCCACTTAGTTTCTTTCATTGAGCTTTCATATACTTATAGCTCTAGTGCATCCGTTGCATGGCAATCCCTACTCACTCACATTGATATCTATTGATGGGCATCTCCATAGCCCGTTGATACGCCTAGTTGATGTGAGACTATCTTCTCCCTTTTTGTGTTCTTCACAACCACCATTCTATTCCACCTATAGTGCTATGTCCATGGCTCACGCTCATGTATTGCGTGAAAGTTGAAAGAGTTTAAGATTATTAAAGTATGAAACAATTCCTTGGCTTGTCATCAGGGTTGTGCATGATTAAATACTTTGTGTGATGAAGATAGAGCAACAGCCAGACTATATGATTTTGTAGGGATAACTTTCTTTAGCCATGCTATTTTGAGAAGACATGATTGCTTTGATTAGAATGCTTGAAGTATTATTATTTTTATGTCAATATGAACTTTTATCTTGAATCTTTCGGATCTGAATATTCATAACACAATTAAGAAGATTTACATTGAAATTATGCCAAAGTATCACTCTGCATCAAAAATTATTTTTATCATTTACCTACTCGAGGACGAGCAGGAATTAAGCTTGGGGATCCTTGATACGTCTCCAACGTATCTATAATTTTTGATTGCTCCATGCTACTTTATCTACTGTTTTAGGCAATATTAGGCTTTATTATACACTTCTATATTATTTTTGGGACTAACCTATTAACCGGAGGCCCCACCCAGATTTGATGTTTTATGCCTATTTCAGTGTTTCGAGGAAAAGGAATATCAGACGGAGTCAAAACGGAACGAAATCATCTTGAGAAGTTAATTTTGGAAGGAAACCAACCTGATGGGCTTGGAGTGCATGCCAGGGGAGCCCCAGGCTGTCCACGAGGGTGGAGGGCGCGCCCCCTACCTCGTGAACAGCCCAGAGGTCCACCGACGTACTCCCTGCACCCATATATACCTACGTCCCCTAAAACTTCCAGAACAGAAGATAGATCGGGAGTTCCGCCGCCGCAAGCCTCTATAGCCACCAAAAATCAATCGGGACCCTGTTCCGGCACCCTGCCGGAGGGGGATCCCATCACCGGAGGCCATCTTCATCATCCCGGCGCTATCCATGATGAGGAGGGAGTAGTTCACCCTCGGGGCTGAGGGTATGTACCAGTAGCTATGTGTTTGATCTCTCTCTCTCTCTCTCTCGTGTTCTCTCTCGTATTCCTCCAAGGCATGATCTTGATGTATCCCGAGCTTTGCTATTGTAGTTGGATCTTATGATGTTTCTCCCCCTCTACTCTCTTGTGATGAATTGAGTTTCCCCTTTGAAGTTATTTTATCGGATTGAGTCTTTTATGAACACTTAATGTATGTCTTGCATGGGATAACCGTGGTGACAATGGGTTATTCTATTTATCCACTTGATGTATGTTTGGGAGATCAACTTGCGGGTTTCGTGACACTTGGGAACCTATGCATAGGGGTTGGCACACGTTCTTGACTCTCCGGCCGTAGCTTTGGGGCACTCTTTGAAGTACTTTTATGTTGGTTGGATGAATCTGAGATTGTGTGATGCATATCGTATAATCATGCCCACGGATACTTGAGGTGACAATGGAGTATCTAGGTGACATTAGGGTTTTGGTTGATTTGTTTCTTAAGGTGTTATTCTAGTACGAACTCTTTTATAGATTGATCCAAAAGAATAGCTTTTTGGTGGTTTCGTACCCGACCATAATCTCTACGTTTGTTCTCCGCTATTAGTGGCTTTGGAGTGACTCTTTGTTGCATGTTGAGGGCTTGTCATATGTTCTATCTATATTATTATTGTTGAGAGAACTTGCACTAGTGAAAGTATGAACCCTAGGCCTTGTTTCCTATCATCGTAATACCGTTTAAGCTCACTTTTATCGCTCGTTACCTTGCTGTTTTTATAATTTCAGATTACAAAAACCTATATCTACTATCTATTTTGCACTTGTATCTTCATCTCTTCGCCGAACAAGTGCACCTATACAATTTACCATTGTATTGGGTGTGTTGGCGACACAAGAGACTTTTTGTTATTTGGTTGCAGGGTTGTTTGAGAGAGACCATCTTCATCCTCCGCCTCCTACGGATTGATAAACCTTAGGTCATCCACTTGAGGGAAATTAGCTACTGTCCTACAAACATGTGCACTTGCAGGCCCAACAACGTCTATAGGAAGAAGGTTGTATAGTAGACATCAAGCTCTTTTCTGGCGCCGTTGCCGGGGAGGCTAGGTAAGTGAAGGTATATCTTTAGATCTTGCAATCGAATCTTTTTGTTTCTTGTTTTAGCACTAGTCTAGTTTATAAAAGAAAACTACCAAAAAAATGGAGTTGAGTTTGTCTCATACACTTCACCTTTTTAATATCTTTCGTGAGTATGATGGAAAGGATAATTGTGCTCAAGTACTAGAAGAAGAAATCTATAGAATGTTTTTATTTGATGAGCATGATTGCAATGTGGTTAGTATGAATTCCTTGAATATCCATGATGCTAATGATATGCAAAGCCACAAGCTTGGGGAAGCTATGTTTGATGAATATGATACCGTGCCGTTCTTCCACTTAGGTGTGGGCTCTTTGGGTGCATGGCATGCATGTCAGGGACCCAACGCAGGCAGCGCACAGCAGAGGAACCTTTGGTGGGCCAGGGCGGTCAGAAGCGGGCATTTCATAAACCGATGATTGTTCATTGAGTGTGACGTCATCTTTTTCATGTAGTTAAGTGTGTGTCTTGCGTCGTGTGCTGTGTGCATGCAGGCGTGCAAGTGTTGCGTGCGTGCAAGGGTGCGTTTCAGTGTTGCATGCATGGGTGCGTACGTGCAAGGGTGCGTTTCGGTGTTGCATGCATGGGTGCGTACGTGCGTGTGTTCGTGAGTGCATGTGTACGTGTCAGTGTTGCACACCAGCATGCGTGCGTGTGTACGTTATGTGTATGTGTCAGTGTTGCACGCCTACATGTGTGCGTGTCTTGCGTGCGTGCATGTGTACGTGCGGGGTGAGGCTACATGTCAGTCGACTGACTTTTTCATCTCTGGTCATTAGATTTTCCAGCCGTTGGATACGAAATCAAGGGCCTCCCGTTTATCATCAAACTCCACCCCCCCCCCCCCGAGCCGCCAGCCACCACCGG
>NC_057813.1:711292061-711293049 GCF_018294505.1 Triticum aestivum | reverse complement strand
CCACCCCCGCCGCCCGCGGCCGGCATGCCCTCCCCGAAACCACTCCCCACCACCGGTCCGCCGCCGCACCTTCAAGAGAGTGGGCCAGCATATATGATCTTGAGATTTTAATTACGAAGTCACCATAGGTGCCTTGTAGTCGAGTGGAACGTCTCCTCCCACTGAATGTACATCCCCAGAAAATACTGAAATTAACACAAGATAAATGCGAGCACCGGGACTTTAACCTTGGTGGGCTCGAGAAACCACTGGCCTCTAACCATCCAACCACATGTTGGTTAGCACGACAAAATGTATGTGGTGACCGTGATGAGCTTATTCTGAAATCCAGTGACCATATCTTGCTTTCGCTTCAAATACAATGACCGTAAGTGTCGTCAACAAAATACGGAGCACGCATCAAATGCAAAGTCCGTCAGTGTCATCAACAAAATATGGAGACGTATCGTGAGCTAGATACCGTTGTACTATTGTATATGCTTATTTACTTATTGGCCGATTGCATGTGTGGTGTGGTGGGAACATCATTTCTCGTTGTGGTGGGTCAACATGAAGACTCATGGGTCGGTTCCATCCTGCACCACGTATAGGTTGGACCGAGACGTGTTATATGGAGACCCATGTGGAGGACTCGGCGTACAACACGAAGCTACCAGAGTCGCGGAGGACTCTATCCCCACTGGTGATAAGCCGACTATATAAGATTTGTAACCCTAGGCCCTTAGTATGTTATACAAGCTTGGGGGCTAGTTCGTCGATAGTATACACACACGCACAATGCCTAGTATTCACGTGTACTTTGTACACACCCCTAACACTAATATATAGTACCAGGAGTAGGCTCTTTCTTCAACTGCAAGGGTCCGATCTGAACTAGGGTAAAACTTAGCCTCGTATTACCATCCAGCCTAAAAGCCAGGGATATCCTACCAAATGATATGATGAAATCATATCTGCCAACTACTATTAGAGAGGTGTGTCGGGGGGG
>NC_057813.1:711249082-711291862 GCF_018294505.1 Triticum aestivum | reverse complement strand
CCGTGCATGTGTATATATGCATGTGAGAGAAATAGTGTTTTCCAACTAAGATTAGTGAAAAGAGTGGTACATAGTAGTCAGAAAGAGAGATAGAGAAACAGAGAGAGCATGTGCGTGAGACACCCCGACACCCTGAGAGAGATTGTGAGCATGTGTGAAAGAGAAATGCCGATGCATATAAAGTGTGTGCACTTATTCGTTAGATAGAGAGATATCTACGTGTAAAAGGCGGTTCTATGCATTAAATTAAAATACAAATGGCATTATTATTTTTGGATGAGATCATGAATTTTGCAAAATTGCGTATCGACGAAAATCGGTCTATCAGACACCCATACTCTATTGAATTCTAGCATGTGCATGTGTTTATTTCATATTATCGATCCATAGAGTGAGAGCAGTTTGAAATACAGGCAATGGATGCTTTTGCAATTAATATATAAACATTAATTAGTGCACTCCATGTTGTTAGTGTGAAGCACTTTATACATTTGTCACTTGCATGGATACATTCCAAATTGCTAGCTACGAAATAAAATACATGTCGAATTCAGCATAAAGGGGGTTTCGAAGATTCGAATTCATAGGAAGTGCATTCATCTATTTGAACTCGAGATAATGGCATTTGTAAATCAAATGTAAAAGGGGGCATCAATCTTTGTTGTGAGTTTGAACATGGTATATATATTCATACGCATATCTAACTTTTTTTGGCAACCAAGGAGATTATACCTGGAACCATGCATGAACTGAGGTAAGTTGCATATTTTTTAATATATACTAGTGTACAATGTATATTAAAATGTACCCCCTCCATTCCAAAATAATCTTAGCTTTAGGATTTTCAAGAGTAAAGATTTGTGAAGTTTGACAAATCCTGAAAGTACAATTCAAGAGAACCGAAAACGTTAATGCTTTTGCTCCCAAATATTGAACGAAGCGCCAAATAGGCCTCTAGTCACCGGAAACCGTGCGAGACTAATGTTTTGGTGGTAGGAAATTACTGTCTTAACTCTGGCCCAGGTAGCCTATCGGCCCGATGTCCAAAGGTCTAAACCGGGGTAGGTTTGTAACTTCACCAAGACGCCAGTCTCAACCGCCTCCGAGAAGCATTCATACGCCGTGGGCGCCTAAACACCCATGCGCTAAGCCGAAATCTATCCCGCCCACATTTGGGACACCTGACATGACTGTCCTACCCCAACCCGCAATATGTCCAAAATTTTAGATGGGGGCAAAGTTTGTAACTTTCCCCAAATTTCAAACAAGCGCGTCTCAAACCGGAACATTGTTCCCCCTTAGTTCCCCGCCTCCCTCCATTTCCCCATTCATACTCCGTGGGCGCGAAAACGCCCTCTCCACCAACCGCGAAACCCCAACCTCCTCCGTCCTCCACCCCATAGCGGCCAATCCACCACCGCCCTCCTCCATCACGCCGAAGCCGGTACCCCGACGTCGTCGTCCAATGCAACCGCAACCGCAACACCCTCAAGGACTTAGCAGCTAAGCCGAGGAAGAGCTGCCTCCATGACACCGACGCCGACGTGCGCCGTACCAGAACCACTCCGACCACGCCGTCCTGCGCCTCACTGCTGCGGCTCCACTGTCACAACTGTCCACCATACCGGAGCTGTTCCCGCTACACCATCGTTCACCGCCTCGGATCTGCTTCCCCACCGCCAACAGACGGCCACCGCACCACACTCAACAACCTGGCCATGGGTTCGTCCAAGGCTGCACCGTCCTCCACAACTTCTGGTTTCTGGCGAACAACAAGATCGTCGGAAAAACAGAAGGAGGACACAGCACTGCCAGCAGAAAGAGGTACTCCTCTTCCCTTATTTGTGCAAATCTTACGTCTCCGCTCACACCGTATTCATCCCACGTAAGAAACTAGTTGAGCGCTTCTTACTACATCTTCTTCGTGATACTAAATGCACAAGGTTTCCTCCCTTTTACTATTTCACCTCTGCTAGAGGTCAGTAGCCCGCCTGGATTTCAATTCAGGGTCAGTCGAACCGCAACTAAAATAAGAAGCACCCGCTTAGGCGCGCGGAGCACCTAGTCCGCCTATTCCCCGGGGAAGCGGTGCATCGGTGTCTATCATAGGGGTGTGGGGCGCAGGAGCTGCTTGCGCCCGATCTGGAGGTCGGCGGGGCTTGAATGGATGGCCGGAGGGGCGGTGCCAAGCACGGCGGTGCGGTGAGGTCGAGGGGAGGGCGCAGTCAGGGGAGGAATACTGGGTCGATGGTCGCTGGCATTTCGGGGAAGATCATCAACACTGACTGGCTGGAGGTAGATGAAGGCGATCTCCCCATTCTTTGTACATCGGACGGTGCAGAAAAAATGGACTGAACTATTTGCTTTCAGTCGACTATTATTTTCATAGAATCCTATAGTAATTGAGTGTGCCATGCATGTTGTAGAGCTATCATATGTCTCACGTCATTTATTTCTCACCGACCTGCTATCTGCTACCTTTACACTATACTAATTGTGCACACACTTCACCCATACTCACACTATTGTTTTTTATGCATGGGTATTTCAGACTCTGACGCAGTGTTGATGAATGCAGAAATGAAAAGACAGAATTCGCTCCCGTGTAATTCGAAGATAAGCAGTAAGCGTTTCAACGCTCTAATGGGTGCAGTGTCAGCAGTTGGAGACAGTAAAAGTAGCTCTGCAGTTGATGATCTCAAGTGCCACACACAACCATCCCAGGTGCTTGCTTTAACTTCACGCTGTCAAATGTGGTTGCATGTTGCATGTGGTGTCTAGCTTGTATTGCTTCCAAATTGGTTAAATTGCATCTGCTTACTTTACACATTATACCTTTGATAATGACATGCCTTCCTGTTTTTGATACATACTACATATGTCTATTAACCATGTTTGTACATCAAACTAATGCTCTTTTGTATCCCTCGTCAATCACTTATGATGAGACAGTCACCCGGGTGGGTTACTGTGAGACGCCCTACTCGTTTAAGGATTGCAGTGTCATCCTCCCCACATGATTCTCAAGAAACAGCAAGGCTAAATGAAGATAGTCAATGTAGCTCTCTAGTTGATCACCGCAATTCCCCCACACCACCATCGCAGGTGCTTGCTCTTACTTGGCAGTGTGATATGTGGTTGCATGTTGCATATGGTGTCTACCTTGTAATGCTTCTAATTAGGGTAAATTGCATCTGCTTAGTTAACACATTATACCTGTGAATATGACACGCCTTCCTGTTTTTGGTACATACTACGTCTTTCTATTAACCATGTTCTTACATCAAACTACTTCTCTTGTGTATCCCACATCAATGCTCCTAATTTGTTAAATTGCATCTCCTTAGCTTACACATTATACATGTGAATATTACACGCCTTCCTGTTTTTGGTACATACTACATCTGCCTATGACACCATGTTCTTACATCAAACTACTGTTCTTGTGTATCCTGCGTCTATCGCTTATGATGAGACAGTCACGCGTGTGGATTAATATGAGACACAATACTCTTATAAATAATGCAATTTCATCCTCTCCACATGATTCTCAAGAAACAACAAGCCTAAATGAAGATATTGAAGGTTGCTCTGTACCTGAAGACAACACTTCCCCTACACCACCATCACAGGTGCTTTCTCCAACTTCGCAGTGTGATATGTGGTTGCATGTTGCATACGATGTCTAGCTTGTGATGCTTCTAATTAGGGTAAATTGCATCTACTTAGTTTACACACTATACCTGTGAATATGACATGCTGTCCTATTTTTGGTACACACTACATCTATGTGTTAACCTTGTTCTTACATGAAACTACCTCTCTTCTATATCCTGCATCAATTACTTACGATGAGTCACCTTTATTCGTTGCATATTGCATAATATTTCTAGCCTGTGCCATGTATTGCTTCTAATTTGGTCAAATACATTTGTTAGGGCACCCTTTTAATTTGGCAGAGTGATATTGGTTTCATCTTTCATATGGTTTCTAGCTTGCATCGATTCTAACAAGTTCAAGCACCTTGTGCTTCGTTTACACTTTATACATCATACATGCCAATATGTCACGCCGCCCTATTTTTCATACATATTCCATCCTCCTATCATGCAGCTGCCTTACATGAAAGTAGTGTTCGTCAATATCATGCATCAATAAGTTCTGAAGAGCAAATTTTATTCCTTTTTCTTGTGGGTTTGACTTGACAAGGCAAAATCAAGAAAGAGGAAGGAAAAGAGTAATGAAGGCGATGATGGTGGTCCTCTGCAGCAACGTAAACGGAGCATCTGTACCGATTCTCCTTGTACTGATAGTCCATTACATGGTCCAAGTCTCCGCTCCCCTACTCCACCATCCAAGGTGCTTGCTCTAACTTGGCAGTGTGCTATCTGGTTGCATGTTGCATATGGTGTCTAGCTCGTATTGCTCCTAATTAGTGTAAACTGCATCTGCTTAGCTTACACATGATACATGTGAATATGACATGCTTTCCTGTTTTTGGTACATACTATATCTATCTATCACACCATGTTCTTACATGAAACTACTCTTCTTGTGTATCCTGCATCACTCACTTATGATGGGACACCTTTAAGTTGGCAGTGTGATATTGGTTTGCGTCTTGAATATGATTTCTAGCATGTATTGCTTCTAGTTTGATGAATGCCACCTATGACGAGACAGTTTTAACTTGGCAGAGTGATATTGATTGCACCTTCCATATGGTGTCTTGCAGTGTTTCTAATTTGTTGAAGTGCCTTCTGCTTAGTTACCACATCATAGGTGTGAATATGTCAAGCCGTCCATTTTTTCGTACATATTCCATCCTCGTATCATGACTTTGCCTTTCATCAGAGTAGTGTTCACCAGTATCATGCATGAATGAGTTCTGAAGAGCGACTGATATTCCTTTTTCTTGTCGGTATGACCTCACAATGCAAAATCAATAAAGCTGAAGGAAATTGGCAAGGCATTGGATGATGGTGGTCCTTCCGAGCAACTGAAACGGAGGTTCTGTACAGATTCTACTCCGCCATCCTCCCAACAAGATTCGCAAGACAACGCAAGGCTAGACAGCCAACGTAGTTGTGTAGATGATGAGCACATCTCCCCTACTCCACCATCACAGGTGCTTGCTCTAACTTGGCACTATTATGTTTGGTTCCATGTTGCATATGATGTCTATCTTGTATTACTTCTAACTTTGTTGAATTGCATCTGCTTACTTTACACATAATGCCTGTGAATATGACATGTGTTCTTATTTCTCCTTCAAACTACTATTCTTGCATATCCCGCATCAGTCACTTATGATAAGGCACCTTTAAGTCGCCACTGTGATATTGGTTGTGTCTTGCATATGATTTCTAGCATATACTGCTTCTAATTTGTTGAAACGCCATACAGTTTGAACTTGGCAGAGTGATATTGGTTGCATCTTTCATATGGTGTCTAGCTTGTAGTGCTTCTAATTTGTTGAAATGCCTTCTCCTTAGTTATTACCACATCATAGGTGTGAATATGTCACATCATCTTGTTTTTCATACATATTCCATCCTCGCATCATGTGTTTGCCTTTCATCCGAGTAATGTTCGTCAGTATCATGCATGAATGAGTTCTGAAGAGCGAATTTTATTCCTTTTTCTTATCGGTTTGACTTCACAATGCAAAATCATTATAGCTGAAGGAAATTAGTCCGGCAGTGGATGATGGTGGTCCTTCGGAGCAACTCAAATAGGGGGTCTCTACAGATTCTACTCCGCCATCCTCCCAACAAGATTTGCAAGACAACACAAGGTTGGACAGTCAACGTAGCTGTTTAGATGATGAGGACATCTCCCCTACTCCACCATCACAGATGCTTGCTCTAACTTGACACTATTATATGTGGTTGCATGTTGCGTATGATATCTAGCTTGTATTGCTTCTAACTTGAATTGCATCTGCTTACTTTACACATAATGCCTGTGAATATGACACGTGTTCCTGTTTCTAGAACATACGTGTACACGATGAGCACATCCCCCTACTCCACCATCACAGGTGCTTGCTCTTACTTGGAACTGTTATACGTGGTTGCATTTTCCGTATGATGTCTAGTTTGTATTGCTTCTGATTATGTTGCATTGCATCTGTGTAGCTTACAACTTATACCTGCAACAATCACTTACCCATAAGACACACATTTAACTTGGGACTGTGATGTAGGTTGCATCTTGCATTGTCTTCTAGCTTGTACTACTTCTATTTTCTTGAAATGGCACTTACGACGAGACACTTTTTACCTGATAGAGTGATATTGGTTGCATGTTCATATGGTGCCTAGCTTTCATTTCTTCTAATTTTGTTGAAATGCCTTCCGCTTACTGTTTTTTCATATATATTCCATCCTCCTATCGTACGTGTGAATATGAAACACTGTCTTTTTTTGTATATATTCCATCCTCCTCCGCTTGCCTTACATCAAAGTAGTGTTCGTCTGTATCATGCATCAACCAGTTATGCAGAGCTAATTTTATTCATCTTCTTGTGATTTTGACTTCATAAGGCAATATCAGAAAATAGGAAGGAAAAGAGTAAGTTAGGGGATGTTGGTGGTACTCCGCACCGACGCAAACAGAGACTCTCTAGATTTTCCACTACTACTGCTAGTGAAGTTGAAGTCCCAAGTCTACATGATGAGTTCATCTCCCGCACTCCACCATCGCAGGTGCTTGCTCTAAGTTGATAGTGTGATAATTGGTTTCATGTTGCATATGTTGTCTAGCCTGTATTTCTTCTATTTTGATTAAATTGCACCTGCTGAGTTTATACGTTATACATGTGCATATGACATGGCTTTCAGTGTCTAGAATACACTTCATCTATCTATCATACCATGTTCTTACATCAAAGTACTGCTGTTGTGTATCCCGCATCAGTAACTCATGATTGGACGCTTTTAACATGGCAGTTTGATAGTGGTTGCATCTTGCATTGATTTCTATGTTGTACTGCTTCTAGTTTTTCGAATTGCCACTTATGACAAGACACTTTTAACTTGGTAGAGTAATATTGGTTGCATCTTTCATATGGTGTCTAGCTTGCATTACTTCTATTTTCTTGAAAATCCTTTTGCTTAGTTTGCACATCGTAGCTGTGAATATGTCATGCCATCTTGTTTTTCTTACATATTCCATCCTCATACGGTTGTCTTACATCAAAGTATTGCTTGTCTGTATCATGCATCAATGAGTTCTGAAGAGTGATTTTATTCTTTTGTGTTGTGGGTACAGCTTGACATGGCAAAGTCAAAAAAGAGCAAGGAAAATAATATAGTAGGGAGTGCTGTTACTCGTCGGGTGAAACGGAAAAGGCTCTGCCGTCGAGATTCTGCTGGTACTTATAGTGCAGTAGAAGGTCCAAGTCCACCGGCTAAATCTACAAAAACAGTATCACCTGCTCCACCAGCTGCAGCATCCGCTTCAACTGTACCAGCATCTCAACCAGTTACTCCTTCGTTTGCTCCGGAACTGGCCAGTTCCCAAGCTGCCTTCACACCTAACACTACTTCCGAAGCACTGTTGACACAACATGACTTGGCAAGATCACATGAACCTCATGAGCATCAACACCAAGACGGTACCTGACCCAGACAAGTTGCAATTGCATGCTCCTTTATATGTACTCTCACAGTTTGATGTACACTAACACTTTCCATATTCATTGTTGAACTAGCACCATGGCGCAAGCGGAAACAGACATCAGGGATAATGCTTGACAGATTACCAAAATCTAAAGGAGGAAGAATGGAGATCCATTTTGAGGCAGGTTTAAAAAGGCCATGTGATGCTACAGAGTCAGCCAAGTTAGTATCAGAGGCAGCCGTTGCCGTTAGGTGTCATGCATGTATCCTCCCAACGTGGATCCAGTACAGGAATGAGAAAGACAATACCCAGTTTAACACCTTCCTTGACCATTTATCTGCAGGTAATGTTATTCATTGCAATTAGTAATATTGGCTTGCTCTGTCGCATACTTTCTAGCTTCCTCCTAATAAGACTCACATTCTTTTTTCAATAGATGAGGTTCAAGTTGGATCCAAAAGATGATGCAACTAAACAAGCATGCACTCATGTTTTTCAGTCTGCTCTACGACAGTATCGGTACCACCTTAGAAAATATCACTTTGAAGGCAAGGCTAACAATGAAATCGCCCAAACATCTCCAGTGGAATATATTACAGATGAAGACTGGACAACCCTTGTTAAACACTGGTCTGATCCAAAGTATCAGGTAGGCTATATGTATTTGATCAGACCACATATTGAACTTGTATTTATGTATGTGCCTTACAAGTGTATCTTCTTCTAGGCTAACTATTTGAAGAACAAAACCAACCGTTCTAAAGTGAAATTCCAACAGACAACAAGATCTCGTAGCTATATTGCACACTGCGAGACTCTTGTAAATAGCTGCTACTTCCTTCTTTTTTTGTGCCATATTATCGTATCTATATTGACTTGTTCCAAATACAGCGGAAAGCCCGTGCGGATCAAAAAGAACCTGAACTGAATGCAGTGCAAATCTTCAAGGAAGGCCACACCAACAAGATGAAGGGCATGAGCACACTAGTTCTAGCTACTGTTGTATGTCCTTACTCCTCCTGCCTTGAACTGATTGGTACTGTGATGTGTCATTTAACTACTTGGTTTGTAGCCAATGTCAGTTACTCTTTTCACTTTTATACATAGTTGTCTTAACGTATCATTTCACCTTACATGGTTTAAAAGAGAAGAAGGATAGTCTTTTGGTCTTGATCTGTAGTCTAGTAGTTATGTTCACGTGCGCACACAATGATAAAATAGCATGTTTGTTTTATATCTGTTTGCCCATGATATGAATGATGTCATACTATGTTCATCCTACTTTAAACCATGTCTCTTTATCCTTAGATGTCAACGAATGTGAGGAAATAGACAATACAGTAGGCATGCTATGTGGACATATGTTCCGAATGTGATTTTATTATGTAGTTGGCACTACAATACATGCTAATGTATTACAGTAGTTCACCAAAATAAGTTATGTATAAACATTTAACCACTACTAGGGAAAACCTTATACACAGAACCTTAGCAGTAGCGTGGGTCAAAAAAGAACGCTGGTGCTAAGTAGCAGTAGCGCGCCTGAGGAAACTACGCTGCAGATAAAGATCTAGCAGTAGCGCGTCTGGCTGTAAACACGTTACTACTAAAATTCCCACGGCTTAGCCGATAGGCTACACATAGTAGTAGCGACCTATGACGAACCGCGCTACCGCTACTTTATTTGTAGCAGCGCATTTTAATACAAACTCGCTACTGCTAAAGGTTATAAAATTAAATGGAAAGAAAGTAGAAAGGTAATTGAAAATGACAGAAATAGAATAAGGTGAAAGGAAAAAAAATAAAATGTGAAGAAAACTAAATGGAAAAGGGGAAAAGAGAAAGGAGTAGCAGTAGCGTGTATTACAGAACGCGTTGTAGCTAAGATAGCAGTAGCGCTTTTCCTGGAACGCGCTACTGCTACTTCTGGCTTAACCACGGGGTTCGTCCTTCCCCACGTGGCCACTTCCCCCAAATCCATCTCTCTCCACTCTCGTCGCTGCCGTCGCCCGTTGGCCTCCGCGCGCTCTCCGCACCCTCTACTCCGCCCCGACCCCAGATTCAACGCCGCCCCCGCCCCCGACCTCAACGCCGCCCCGGACGCCGCCCCTGACCCCGACCTCAACGCCGGCCGCCATCCACCGCGCGCCCGAGCCCCGACCCTGACCTCGACGCCGCCCTGCCCCTCCTTCATCGCAGGCACCCGAGGTGAGCACGCCTGGTCCTCCCTCTCCCCGACCTCTGCCTAGGGTTTCTTTATATTTTAGTTGCATCAAATTAGTTAGGGTTCATGTAAGAGTGGAAAGAAATCGGATGCGGATGCGGCTCAAATGAGTTAGGGTTCATGTAAGGCTGAAAACGAATCAAATTTCTAAGATGAATCATAAAACGAGTAAAATTTGACCACTTATTTCACTTTATAGTTAGATAATTGAAATATCCGCTACCACTTTCCACCCCTATAGGTTCATCAAATTAGATGGTAATGAGGGCAGTAGTTCCTAGTAAGAACTAGGTACTAATTAGGAACTAGAATATTTTTATTTGTAGTAAGTTTATTTTTAGTAATAACTAGTTGAATTAATAGAACTAGTTAGTAAGAACTTGTTGCTATTTTTTAGTTAAAGCAATCTTTCCCGCCTCAACGTGGACGATGCCTATCCCGCATCCTCGTGGTCGAGTCGGCGGAGGACGACACCTGCTTGACCAGATCGGCCATGTCCGGGACTGGGCTCCGCCGGGGTGGTACTGGGAGGCGCTACCTACCGGGGGGCGCAGGTTGGTGAGGAGCCAGCCTGTCGTTGACCCGAACCTTCTTTGGTGGCGGTCGCGTGGGCCAGTGACGATCCAGAGGCTCGAGGACTCCGCGGAGGTGGTGCGTCACCGTGTCAGTGACGAAGACGCGCACGTCCGTCGCTACTTGTTTGCGTTGGAGCACAGGACGTTCTCCAATACCTGGCAGGTTCTCCGGGGATCTCACTGGAGCTATGATCCAGTGATGGTTCCTTCTCTGTGGGTGTCCACCGCCCGCACCGATACCCGTCTTGTGCTAGGGTTTTAGTTGTATTAGTGATGTTATATGTATGACACTATTTGTGATGTATTAGTGATAATATTCGACGATGTACGGGCGCATGAGATGATTTACTTTTTCTTCTTGAATGCATGCTAATTTGAGTCCTATAAGATATTTTGAAATGTATATCTTGTGTTGCTCAATATCCAAGTGGCTGGTCATGTTTGCAGGTTACACCTCCGAGTGGCCTATGTTTTGCCGGAGTGTTGATTCATTTCCGTTCCGGAAAATTTCAGGCGCTCGATATGTCCTATTTTAGCAAAGGCCATGCCGGATTTTTCCGTGAATTTTGGCATGACTTGTGCCAGAATATGTAGGAAATACCGAGTGCCCCGGATTTGTGTGTTGAGTATCCTGGTAGTTGTCTTCGATCGATTTTCAATTAATGTTTTAACTATGAACATAGGAAATGTCTGACGACGAAAAGGATTTCGGTATTTGCAAATACTGCAAAGACGAGCGCGGCCTGTGCGACGGAATCTTCCTAGATGATGATAGGCGCTTCAGCATCAAGATGGACGAGAACTTCGAAGTGGATATAATAAGTCACAACGACAAGTCTTTTTTCGTAATTAAGCATGATATCTGCTTCATTTGCTTCAACTTATATTTTTTTACTATTCTACTAGCGTATCCCGTGCCATGCAAGAGTTTTTGTATTGGATAAGATAGGTTTCAGTCATAGTGCGGAGGAAAAGAAAGTTTACTTGAAGACCGAGCATGGTTATATTTTCCATGCAAAATTATACAATTCAGACGACTACACCTATTTTGGATGCAAAACATGGCGAGCACTATGCAAGACTTATGCATTTGAGCCTGATATGGTTATCACCTTTGATATTCGTTGGGAAGATGATATTGAAGGCAATACCGACATCTGGGTCGATGTGCAGACGCCTCCAGTTATACCATTATGTAAGTTTCTCAACCATATTTATGTCTTTGATATTGTTTATTCAAAAAATAGTTGACAACTAATTTGTATTGTTAGCTTATTTCGGTGCAAGCAAACATGTCCAGCGCTTGGTAGACAGGACCGTATACTGTCCTGGGGCTGAACTCAACTGCGAGGAGCTCGGTCATTATGTTTCATGGCTTGAGGATCTTGATACTTTCAAGGAAAATTTTCTTCCTGCATTTAGAAATGTTAGTACTGAAAATGTGCGACCAATAGTGTTCGTAATGAACTACGGTCACATCTATTTAGGAAGGATGGTAAGATTTTTACTATTTGTCCTCAGTGCATGTTTTCCATACATTACTTTTGAAGCTAAACTTCATTGCTAAATATGTTACCATACGATGTTCTTCAACAGGGACTCCCGATGAATGTTATGCCTTATGGGATCGAGACTAAAGGTACCATGAGTATTATCAGCTTACGGCCAAGATATCCTACAGATTACTTTAGTGCATTCAAGATTAGTGATGGATGCTTAATAGTGCAAGACTGGACCAAATATGTGATGGGTGAGCGCAGAGAAGTACTAGGGGGCAGCAAACAGATCCGCTACCCACGATTAGGAGAAAGGTTCATCTGCATGCTCCAGCTTGATCAAGGAGGAGAGCTATACATGTTTTATGTTATTTTACCTAAGAGAGAGCAGCAGGAGTGATTAGCTAGCTAGAAATGAGTTTGAGGATGATGATGTGCTACACTATTACTATGATGATAAAATAGCTAGTGTTGGTGGTAATGACTATGATGATTATTATTAGCTAGTGTTAGCTGTGATTAAATAAATGTTGTTGGTGGTTGAGGGAGTCCTGGACTAGGGGGTGTCCGGATAGCCGAACTATCATCATCAGCCGGACTCCAAGACTATGAAGATACAAGATTGAAGACTTCGTCTCGTGTCCGGATGGGACTTTCCTTGGCGTCGAAGGCAAGCTTGGTGATACGGATATGTAGATCTCCTACCATTGTAACAGACTCTGTGTAACCCTAGCCCTCTCCGGTGTCTATATAAACCGGATGGTTTTAGTCCGTAGGACGAACAACAATCATACCATAGGCTAGCTTCTAGGGTTTAGCCTCCTTGATCTCGTGGTAGATCTACTCTTGTAATACCCACATCATCAATATCAATCAAGCCGGACGTAGGGTTTTACCTCCATCGAGAGGGCCCGAGCCTGGGTAAAACATCGTGTCCCTTGTCTCCTATTACCATCCGCCTAGACGCACAGTTCGGGACCCCCTATCCGAGATCCGCCGGTTTTGACACCGACATTGGTGCTTTCATTGAGAGTTCCTCTGTGCCATCACAATCAGGAGGGATGCCTTTTCCCGTCTTTAAAGATGGCGCCGTCGCCAAGGGAGCATTGGCCACCGGCCAAACTATTCGGCTAGGTGGTTTTCTTATGACCGCCTGTTCGGCCACCACTCCGACAATGACCTCTCAGGTCATCAAAAGCGATCTTCACGTCAACTCGGAATTCGCCGAGCAGCTAGATCCGATGGAGCTCTCCTCTGTAAATGAGCTCTTGTATCGCACCGCCGCCCTGGGAGTCGCTACAGACTACGATTAGATTGGGCTTAAAACCGATCTGAGAGAAATTAACTCTCCCCAGGCTACCCACCACGTTGTTGTGGTAGAGGAACAACGCGGCGACTCTTCTTCTATGTTAAAGACCAGTTATGTCCGGATTCTCGATCCCTCCATGCCGGATTCCCGCGGAGGGACGGACATCAATCAAGTACTGAACCTAAAGTCAGGCATCGGACCAGATTTTTCAGGATAACATCCAGCAATCCAAGCTTCCAAATCCGGAAACTTCTCGGCCTTTGAGCCTCAGATTGGGCGGGGTTCCGAATTTAATTCCGCCCGCCCACCCAAACATACGCAATCTATCTCAAATACGGCAAGAGCCCAATGAAACAGTACATCATTACTGGGCCAGATTCCTCCTGGTTATGGACAGGATAAAGGACTGCCGTGAGGAAAGCGCAATCTCAATTTTCTGCAACAATTGCACGGACAAGGGAATCATGAACGCCATAAGTCGTCGCGAAGTTACACGCTTCGCCGACCTGGCGACCATAGTACAAAAATACTGTGCGATGGAGAGTGCCTGGAAAACCGAAACCAGGTTTTAGGACAATCCGGCCCTGAACACAACCCTAGTTCGAAATAAAAGGGTGCGTCATACTCAAGCACCTGGGTCAAAAACCAAAAATCAAAAACCCCCTAAAGGGCACGGAACCGTACTGGAGGGATGGCTCAACGGACCCTGTAAAATCCATAGTACAGAGAGTGCCACTCCAACACATAGCCTTCGAGCATGTTGGATACTACGGTAGGTGGCCAAAAATGGCGAAGGTTTTTTAGACCCAGATAACCATCCCAACAGTACCAGTACGGTATTAACAGTCTTCGAGACTTTCGCATCAAATAATATGCGGAAATGAACAATCCGCAGCCTCGCCAAAGTCTACCAAGTAGCAACAACAAATCCATGGAGCGGCACGGCTATCACCTTCAATGCCAGCGACGAACCTAAATTCCGAACAGCCCGAGCACCAGCCGCATTGGTCCTCAGTCCGATAGTGGACGACTTTCGTCTTACCAAGGTACTCATGGATGGCGGCAGCGGATTAAACCTCATCTACGAGGAAACCCTCCAAAAATGGAAATAGACTGCAGCCGCATTGAGCAAAGCAGCACAACCTTTACAGGAATAATCCCTAGTCGGGAAGTACGCTGCACAAGAAAAATCTCACTAGATGTAGTGTTCGGCTCACCGGACAATTACAGGTCCGAGGAGGTCACGTTCCAAGTGGCCCCGTTCGGCAGCGGATATCACGCCTTGTTAGGGCGAGAGGCATTCACAATTTTCCAAGCTATACCCCATTACGGGTACATGAAGCTTAAAATGCCCGGGCCCAATGGAATCATCACTCTTGTCAGTGATCCAGATATAGCACTCCGCGCTGAAAATAAGACAGCCGCACTAGCCCTAGAGGCACTATCCGAAGTCCAAGCGGCAGAGGAACTCACTGCGCTGCGCTCCACGGTGAATAGGGACGATGTGATACTCGATAAGAGATCTAAGTCCACCTCTTTTAAACCAGCGGACGAAATAGTCAAGTTCCAGGTCCATCCAATAGACCCCACAAAGACGGCCTCCATTGGGGCACAATTAAACCCTGATGTAGAAGCCGCACTACGAGAATTCCTTCGGGAAAATTGGGACATTTTTGCCTGGCACCCTTCACATATGCCAGGAATCCCACGCAGGCTGGCAGAACACAGCCTAAATATCCTAAAAGGATTCAAGCCAGCCAAACAGGCTCTTCGGCAATTTTCCGAACCCAAAAGACAGGCAATGGGAGAGGAACTAGCCAAACTCTTAGAAACCGGATTCATCGGAGATATAAAACATCCGGACTGGCTAGCAAACCTGGTAATGGTACCAAAAAAGGACAAATCCTGGCGCCTTTGTGTCGATTTCAAAGACCTTAACAAGGCATGTCCAAAGGATCCTTTCCCCCTCCCCCGCATCGACCAAATCATCGATGCTACCGCAGGGCACGATTCATTGTGCTTTCTCGACGCATACTCCGGATACCATCAAATCAAGATGGCGGAAACAGACCAGGCCGCAACGGCATTCATTACTCCATACGGACCATTCTGCTTCAACACAATGCCCTTCGGACTCAAAAACGCCGGTGCAACATATCAGCGCATGATTCAGACATGTCTGGCTACCCAGATAGGCAAAACAGCGGAGGCATACGTAGACGATGTGGTTGTTAAGACCAAACACGTCGAAACTCTAGTAGACGATTTGAGGCTCACATTCGACAACCTCCAAGCATATGACATTAAGCTCAACCCGGAAAAATGTGTTTTCGGCGTACCAGCCAGAAAGCTCTTGGGCTTCATTGTATCCGGTAGAGGAATTGAAGCAAACCCAGCCAAGATCCGAGCTCTATCAGAATTGGATATCCCAAAAGACCTCAAACAAATACAAAAACTAACTGGATGCGTGGCGGCTCTAAGCCGCTTCATCTCCCGTTTGGGAGAAAAGGCACTGCCCCTCTATCGCCTCCTCCGGCGCACCGAACACTTTGAATGGGCGGATGCTGCCACGGCCGGACTCGAAGAAATTAAGGCCATATTGGCAAAAAATCCGGTCCTGGCCGCGCCCAACCTGGGCGAACCGATGTTATTATATATCGCGGCAACACATCAAGTTGTCAGCGCGGTACTCATCATCGAACGAGAAACAGAAGGGCACAAATTCCCTCTTCAAAAACCAGTGTACTACGTATCCACTGTCTTAACTCCATGCAAGTCCCGGTACCCACATTATCAAAAGATAGCGTACGCGGTATTCATGGCATCCCGGAAGTTGCGACACTACTTTCAAGAGTGTTCCATAACAGTGGCCTCCGAAGTACCTCTCAACAACATTATAAACAACCGCGACGCGACGGGCAGGATTGCAAAATGGGCCATTGAGCTCTTACCATTTGACATAACCTACAAACCACGGCGAGCTATAAAGTCGCAAGTTTTGGCTGACTTCATCACCGAATGGACCGAAGCCGAACTCCCTAAAGAGTACGGCGCATACTCCAACTGGATCATGCATTTTGACGGCTCCAAAATGTTGGCCGGCTTGGGGGCTGGCATCGTCTTAAGGGCCCCAACCGGAAACATAGTCCAATACGTACTTCAAATAATGTACACGGACTCCAACAACACAGCCGAATATGAGGCCCTTTTACATGGTCTCCGGGTGGCGATCTCCATGGGTATTCAACGCCTAGAGGTGCGCAGATATTCAAACCTTGCAATATCCCAAATAAATGGAGACTTTGACGCCAAGGATCCGAAAATGGAAGCCTACCGTAACGCCGTCCTGAAAATGTTAGCTCGGTTCGAAGGACTCGAATTCCACCATGTAGCCTGGGATAATAACCAGGCAGCAGAAGTGTTCGCACGCATCAGCGCAAAATGCGACGCCGTCCCTCCAAACATCTTCTTGGAGCGGCTCTTTAAGCCATCCGTGTTATGGGAAGAGGAGTCCGAAAATGAAAACCCGGAACCAACTGCACCACCCAACACGGAACATTCTGACACAATCGGTGGCTCAGCTAATGAAATAACACCTTCAGCCCACGAAATAATGGCAGTAATTGCCCCGTGGACGGAACCATTCCTAGCCTACTTAATTAGGCAGGAACTTCCCGAAGACAAAATGAGGCCCGCTGCATAGTTCGGCGATCTAAAGCCTACAAGGTCCATGAGGGAGAACTTTATAAGAAAAGCACAACCAGAGTCCTTCAAAGGTGTATCTCCGAAGAGGAAGGGCGAAATCTCCTGGCTGAAATTCACGCCGGACTCAGCGGGCACCACGCCACAGCCCGGGCCCTTGTAGGAAAGGCCTTCCGTACAGGATTTTATTGGCCGACAGCCCGGGCAGATGCTCAGGACTTAGTCCAACGATGCGTCGGTTGCCAGCTCTTTGCTAATTAAAGCCACATGCCACCCACCGCCCTCAAAACTATACCCATCACTTGGCCGTTCGCGGTCTGGGGGCTTGACATGGTTGGACCCCTTAAAGGGTGAACCCACAAGCAAAAATACTTATTGGTCATGGTGGACAAATTCACCAAATGGATAGAGGCCAAGCTGGTTAAAACGGCTGAATCCGGACCTGTGATAGACTTCATATCCGGGGTAGTACACCGTTTTGGCGTCCCCCACAGCATCATCACTGATAACGGCATGAATTTCACGACCGACGAGGTTAAACTCTGGTCCAAAAACATGGGCATCAAGCTTGACTATGCTTAAGTCTATCACCCTCAAACTAACGGTCAAGTCAAACGAGCAAATGGTCTAATCATGAGCGGCATTAAACCCAGATTAGTGTGGTCCCTCACGGAATCTAACACGCACTAGGTAGAGGAGCTCGACTCCGTACTCTGGGGGCTGCGGACCACGCCAAACCGCACTACCAGATTCACACCATTTTTATGGTATACGGCGCAGAGGCAGTTTTGCCCTGCGATATAATTCATGACTCACCTCGTGTGCGCATGTACGAAGAAAGAGAAGCCGAGTTGGATCGGCAGGACAGTTTGGACGCCTTAGAGGAGGAGCGCGATGTGGCAAAATCCCGTTCCGCATTCTATCAGCAGCAGGCTCGAAGATATCAAAGAAGAGAAGTACGGGCCAAAACTTACAATGTTGGCGAGCTAGTTCTACGCCTGCCGGACAAGAAAAAGGACAAACTTAAGCCCAAATGGGAAGGTCCCTTCATCATCGACCAAGTCCTTACCGGCGGCGCATACCGTCTACGCAACGCATCTGACAACCGACTCGAGCCGAACCCATGGAATGCAGCCCGTCTCCGAAGATTCTACGCCTAGCACCGGATTCAGAGTTCGTCTCCTTCCTCCGTCCACCTTTCATATTTTTTTGCTGTCTTTTGTTACCCTCCTTTTTTCTCCCTCTTTCAATAAAAGCCTTTGAGGGCTGATCTGCGCATTGTTCGCACACACGCGATGTGCTACTCGCACTCGTTATACCTGGGGGCTTCTTTAACAAAAGTTTATTTATCCGGGCTTCATGCCCAACACATGTGTCATACTTCCGCATGTACCTTTTACTCACCATTATATGCATCGATATGACTTAAGTTTTGGCCAAGCTGGGTTGCCTGGCTCCTGTGCTTACCCCTACGTTCCCGATTGTTCGGCTAGGAGGTAAAGGGAGCACCTCTGCGATTGTTACTGCCGGGTCAGCCGGATGTGTACCTCAGACTGGGTGAAGCCGAAGGCTAGCGTTCTTAAGGGAAAATTCGGTCGGTGACTTGAAAGATGATTTATTACTTATTTATTTATCTGCCCCTAGATGCTTTTTCTGCTCTTTTCGCAGTCCGGACATGCACTTTAGGGCAGGCCTCCCAGGGAAAGGAACCCCTAACGAAACTATTCTCCCTGGAAGATGTTTCTTACTAACCATGTAATATAACATAGCTAGTTGGGCACTTGTCTGATAAAGCACTTATGACCCCTACGCCTGGTCTCCATGCATGGCCCGGTTTTTTTTATAACCGTGAGGGTATTCGGACACACTCCGGACTGTTGGGTCCCGAGGTTGAAGCGAAAAGGTCCGCAAAGACAAACGATCTACAACCCGGCTAGAAGGCATTTTACATGTCATTTTAAATTACATCATCAAACTGACTGATTGTACTCCTCTTCAATCCCATCTAACAGGCTGTCTAGTTTACAGTCCCGTTGGGAATATTTCGCGGCCAACTCTACTTGGCCGTACATCAGGCTCACAGGGATCTCCTTCCCATCGGGTCCCACAGGTCCAACCTCGGCCATGTGGTTTGGATCAGCCTTCGTGTACCGCGTCTTCACCATGGCCCAGGCCTCCCTGGCGCCTTGACGGCAGGCCGATATCTTCCACAGACGGAAGCGCTGCCGTACTCCCTGAAGCTTGTCAGCAAGCCCTCCAAGACCCTTGGGTAGGGAGATGGACGGCCATAAGGCCTGAACGACGCCGCTCATCACCTGCCGGACATGTTCGTGCAGTTGCAGTAGCTCGGGAAGAAGGTCACCCATGGAACCAGGCATTTCCTCTGCCGGACTACCCGTGAGCACACCTACAGACACATTTCTATCAATCGACTTCCTCGCCGAACACTTCTTTTCAAAAGAGTTTGCTCAAGCACTTACTGTAAATGCCGCGACGAAGCCGCCGATTCTCCTTTACGGAGTCAGACAACTGGACCCGAACACCTTTTAGTTCTTCGCCCAGCTGGGTGTTGGTATCTTGGAGTTTGTTCGTCTCCTGCTGCACCCTCATAAGCACCTTCTCGCCGGCCTTCAGCTAGCGCAGCAGATGTTGCTTGTCCGGATCTAGTCCGGCACCCTCTGCAATGTTATTGTCAGACTAAACGCACACGCCGCACTTCATAACCTACTTATCTTTTCAAAATATGTATTACCAGAGGGGGTCTCCGTGGCTCCCCCGGCGGCGGCTAAGGCGGCCTCAAGTTGGGCCTTGCATTCTTGAAGCTCCCGGGACAGGTAGGTATTCTTCTCTGTAAGATCCTGCAAAACAACTGATCCTTAAATTAGTTAGTTTAACTATTTTAAATCTCGGGGGCTACTGGCATATATAGCTATTAAAATTTATGTCTTTCACATACTGCTCCGTGGCTCTGGTTAAACCATCTTGAGCAGCACGGAGGTGCGCATCTCCCGCATTAAAGGCATTCAACGCCTCTAGGGAGAAACACGTGTCACGAAGAACTGTCCGACGGCGCCTGTGATTCATGGTGCTCTCCACCTCAGACCTGGTGGCGGACAGCCTGTCGGCATCCTCCGTTGGAGGAGCATCCGGCTCGCGCCTTGCGCTCGCCTCCCCCTCCGGACCAGGTGTTGGAGCCTGGTTGGCGGAGGCTTGGTTGGCGACCTCTCCGGGCACAGTCCGGCGAGTGCTCTTTCTCCTGGAAGAATCATGAGCATTAATATACCTCCCAGGAGTCTTTCCCTTAAATACAATGGTGCGCCATACCGTTGCGGCGACGTTTTGATTCGTGCCGCACTCCTCTTCCGCCTGCTGGGCCGCACTGACCCTGGTTGGTCAGTCGCCGCGGGCTCGGCTTCCCGCCGCAAAGGCACCTCCTGCGAAGCACCGTTGTTATACGGTGGTCAGAAATAAGCATTAAAAAGTAATGGTGTCGGGACTTCGGTCGTACTCACCTGGGAAGCCGGAGATAAACCGGGGTAGTCAGCCGTAATGGCGACTAGAGCATTGTCTATGCTGAGTTGGTGGAACACCCCGTCAATCAGCTCCACCTTTATGTCTGGATCCTCTTCGGAGGACGGATCAAGGGATCTTCCCAGATCCTCAGGTTGTCGAGTCGGGCTTTTTATGCCCTCCACATCCCGGCGCAGTTCCTGCGTCGAAATCATAAAGTAAGACACTTAGCTTTGAAGGCACGGATCGGATATATAAACATCCGCTTACCTAGCTCCGAGGGTTATTCATGGAGAATCCATTCAATGGACTCGTGCGGAGGAAGTCCTCCTTCTCCCCCTTGTACAAGCCAGACAGGATCTTCACCAGATCGGCGGTCGATCCCGGCCCCTTGCGGCCATGACGGGTGGCGTCATTCTCCCCGTTGAAATCCCACATGGGGTGGCCCCTATATTGGAGCGGCTGCACCCCTCGCATAATGCATGTGGCCATAACTCCAATCATGGTCAATCCGGAATGGGCCAGTAACCTTATCCGGCCCATCATATATTGGACGCTCCTATCATCTTCCCGTTGATGGCTCCGCGGGCGCCAACTCAGGCGTTTCTTCAGAGGAGCATTGCTAAACTCTGGGAGGCCGATCCGAACTGGATACGGCAGCGGGGCGTCTTCCATATAGAACCATTCCGAAGGCCAGTCTTTGGACGCCTTCTTCGGGGTTCCGGATAGATATCCGGTCCCGGCGATGCGCCATATTTCGGCTCTGCCCACTTGATATATCGACCCCTCGTGAGAACGGGGTACGAGGCAAAACAATCTCTTCCACAGCGCGAAATGGGGCTCGATGCACAAGAACAGCTCGCAAAGAGCTACAAAGCCCGCGATGTGCAAGATGGAGGCAGGTGTGAGGTGGTGAAGTTGGAGTCCTTAGAACTCTAGGAGCCCCCCGGAGAAAAGGATGTATGGGAAATCCGAGTCCCCTTATTAGGTAAGGGATGAAGCATGCCCGCTCTCCTTTGGAGGGATTGGGGACGCTCTCTGCCTGCTTCCCACCCTTGTAGGTGGCCAGTCCGGCTCGAACCGGAACCATAAAGGCTGGGGGAAGGTATCCCTCTGCTTGGAGCATCACTAACTCGCTATGCGGGACTGAACATCTCCTCCAATCTCCTGGCTGAGGACTGGGAGCGCGAGAGGAGGAGCCGCGTCGACTGTCCATGTTGGAATGGATTTTTGTCAGAGGCGCTTTGATGAGTACTTGTGGAAGGAGGATGGTGTGATTCGGATCTAGATCCTCGCCTCTCTTATAGGCAGCTTATTTGTGCAGCTAGGGGGTAAAATGTAAACATACCCTGGTTTTTCGCATTCATGCGACACGTGGAAGAGGGCCATTATTGGACGTAGAAGCCAAGGAGCGCAACATTTATAAGGAAGCCGGACACTATTCGGCAAACACATGCAATATGGAAGAGAACCCGCCTTGCAAACGCCGAAGACAATATACGTGCCGGACTCGTCGTCATAGAAGCCTGGTTCGGGGGCTACTGAGGGAGTCCTAGACTAGGGGGTGTCCGGATAGCCGAACTATCATCATCAGCCGGACTCCAAGACTATGAAGATACAAGATTGAAGACTTCGTCCCGTGTCCGGATGGGACTTTCCTTGGCGTGGAAGGCAAGCTTGGCGATACGGATATGTAGATCTCCTACCATTGTAACCGACTCTGTGTAACCCTATCCCTCTCCGGTGTCTATATAAACCGGATGGTTTTAGTCCGTAGGACGAACAACAATCATACCATAGGCTAGCTTCTAGGGTTTAGCCTCCTTGATCTCGTGGTAGATCTACTCTTGTAATAACCACATCATCAATATCAATCAAGCAGGACGTAGGGTTTTACCTCCATCGAGAGGGCCCGAACCTGGGTAAAACATTGTGTCCCTTGTCTCCTGTTACCATCCGCCTAGACGCACAGTTCGGGACCCCCTACCCAAGATCCGCCAGTTTTGACACCGACAGTGGTAATGACTATGATGATGATTAAATAGCTTGTGCTGGCGGATTAGATTCAAGTGGAGGCAACATGTGGTGCACATCGAAAGTACTACTAGTCCAAACTAGATCAAGTTTGGAATAGTAGTATACTTTTGACATGCACCACATATTGCCTCCAGTCGAACCTAATCGACCTTCATTTGACACACTGTTATGGACATAATGATGTAGACCTCATAACTGGTATTGTACCAATATTTGTACGATGGCGCATAAATACACTAAAAATAAAAAAATAAAAAAGAATACTAGTAGCGATGGACAGAAAACACGCTGCAAGTAGTTAGCTTAGCAGTAGCGTGGTACTGAACAAACGCTGCAGCTATTTGTACTAGCAGTAGCGCGTGCGGGCACGCGTTACTGCTAAGCAATAGCTGTAGCGCCTTATTAGTAGTGCGCCTACCCGCGCTACTAGTGAGCACAAAACCAGCGCTACTGCTAGGGTTTTCCCTAGTAGTGAACCTACTTTCTTTGTTTTTGTCTCATTAGTAACTCACTGGTACACTAATCTACAAGTTCAAACTTTCAGGAAGCCATGGAACAAATGATTGAACAGCCACAATCACTTGAAGGTGACGAGGCTACTACAGGCACAATGTCACCTCTTGCTGCAGTGCGTCAGTATCTCTCCACTAACAGTGCAAAAAGCACCTTCCTGCGTAATTCTGGGTTGGTTGTCAAGGCAACCTTGTCCAAATCGCCTACTGAACAAAATCTTCCTGCTAGATAGAGTGATATATCTGTGCTCCAGACACAAGTCCAATCCCTAATGGATGTTGTTTCGGAAACAAGAATAGTAGTTGAGAAATGCCGTCAAGATATGAATGGTTTTGAAACCAGACTATCAGACATTCGCTTCATTGTTGAAGAGCAATGGCGGAAAAAAGTGCGACACCCCAAAATTTTAACTTTGTTTCTTTAATTAAAATTTTTGCCAGGAAACTTAAACTTTTATTTTCTGGATCTTCTTCTGATTTCAGAACCATTATCTTTCTTATTAATATGGAGTTTTTACCCCAAGTGTAAACTTTTCAGTCATTATGGGACTTATTTTCCCCTCTTAAGAAAGACAATTCTTTTATCAGTAGGATGACTATATAATTATTTTCCCCTGAACCTTATTTCTTTAAAATTGGTTTTTCATAAGTTTTAGGGTTCCATTTGCACTTCAACCCTTTGATAAATTTATTTAAAAATCCCATCAAAATTTGGAGATGTCATGTCATGTTTCTAAATCACTTTTATGCAAAAGGATATTTCATTCATTGGATATTTTGAGTTCTATGCCAAGTTTTCAGATCTGGTCCAGTGAGCATTTTTACACTACAACCTATTTAAATATTTCTTTAAAACTTCTACCAAAATTAGGGGAGGTCAGTAGGAGCATATTATTCCACTTTGTGCAAACACCCATTTATGTTCTTTGAAAAATTTGAGTGAATCATCCTCTTTTTCATTCTGGTCCAACTTGATGATTTGTACTGCAGTCATCTTCTAACTTGCTCCTTTACCCATGAGCTTTCTCCTGCTTGTAGTACACCATACCAAACCCTTAAGTACTGGAGGTTGGACTCATTGGAGCACTTTTGGTTCATGAAATCATGCCCTTTTCCTCCTGTCCAGAACTGAAGTTTTGCAAAACTTGCACTAGCAAGTTTGTGCTTTTGACAAACTAACCTCACCACCCTTTTAGTCATCCAGGGAGACCCTGGTCTGGAGATTTTGGACCCTCCAAGAAATGCCTAGGTGCCTGTGGTATTTTGTCAAACACCTTGAGTGCATGAACAACTTTGACATGACTGTTGTCATTGCACTGTGACCTTGCACCTCTGGGCAAACTAACTTGTCCACTAAGCCTCTAGATGACTCTAACCTAGGTCAGTTAAACCCCAACCTCACCCGAGACCTCTAGCATGCCCTGGCTTTTTGTCGAGCACGTCCCGTGCGTGCTCTGGGCGCGCCCAGAGCGCACGTTTTGCACGCGCGTGCACCGAGCCGCCGCGTCTCGCTGCCGCCCACCGCGCGCCCGTTCTGGCCCTTGGCCTCTCGCAACCAGCACGGCCGCCTCCTCCCTCGCTGCAGAGCCGCCCCTGGCGCCCTACAGCGCCGCCGTCAGGTCGGCCACGGCGGCTAGCGGCCGGCCACAGCAGGGCTCTGCCTCGGACGGCGCCGCCTGAACCACCCTGGCTCGCCACCTGCCCCCTGCAGTAGCGCGACCTCATCCACGAACGCGTCCTCTAGCTCTGGTCACCGCCACGTCGCCCTTACCGCTACAGGGCGGCGGTTCGCCGGCGATCTTATCCACGGCCGCCGTGAACCAACTTGGATGTGCTATAAAAGGAGACCCCCGAGCTCCTCCGAGCACTCAGGCAGCCTCACACCATCCTTCTCGTGCCCCCCCTTAGTCGTCAATCGAAGAGAGGAGGCCGTCTTCGCCCTCCCCGGTCAGCTCGGCCGCCGCCCCGTCCCGGCCCGTTCCGACGCAACCAAAGCCTCCCCTGACCCCAACACCACCGTTCGACCCCCCTTGAACCCGCGGAGCTGCCTAGCCTCCCAGACGCGGCTAGGAACCACCATGGCCAGAACCCCCAAATCCACCGAAGCCTCCCCTCCGCCGCAGAGCTCGCCGCCGGCGATTCTCTCCATCCCCGGCAACCCTACAACCACCGGGAGGACCGCCTAGGAGTGGCGGATCCATCCCTGCACTTGGATGCCCTCGAGGAACCACCGTTCGCCAGCGAGGATCGCCGGAGCTCCGCCTCCGTTCGGCCAAAGGAGAGGGAAGGCGGGGGACGACTAGTCAAACCTGACTAGTGGGCCCCCTGGACCCACTGTTAGTGACCCAGCCCCGCCACCACGTGGTTTAAGTGAAGACGTAAAACCACAAAGTACGTTTCCTCTGCTCCGAAAACCTATTCCGGTCTGAAACATTTTCTTTTCTATTTTTAAAAAAAAAACAGATTTTGACAAGATCTTTGACTGGCTATAACGTTTTAAATATAACTCCAAATGAATTGATTCTTTTTTCTACCTCTCCCAAATTCTGTCTAGTTTATTTTCAGATTTATTTGAAAAAAATTCAAACAATTTTTTTGTTCTGTTTTAAAAATGTGCGTTAATTCCAATTTATTTAAAATAGGATTTTGGAGGGAGAGAAGAAAACTTTCAAAAGTTTTGGAGTGCACCTCACCCCTCCACAACTTGAAGGAAAGCATTCTAAACCCTGGCATAATATGGTAGTGTGTTGTTTGATACGGTTACAACACCTCTCGTCTCGAAGTTTTTCGATATTTTTCTGTGATAATAAGTGCAAACTCACGAGTGCATATTGATGATTCATGCTATTGGAGTTTGATATATTGAGATGGTAGTCACCATCACATGCCTCCCTTGCATACTGGAAGGAACCCGGGAAAGCTTCTGTCTTGGGTAGACACGAGCTTGTTTCCGGTCGTTGAGACGAATGTGTCCGGTACGGCATAGTGAGACATGATGAGTGGTGATTATGACTGTTAGTTGAAGGCATATTTGTTATGCTAATCGTGCAGGTAACACATAAACCTCCTGAGTCGACCGTAGATCGAGTCTTGTTCCAGTAACCCCCACACTTGTTTTGTACTACCACTAGTCCCTGCCACAGGTAGGGTACGGTTCAGTAATTTGTCAACCCCTTTCAAGCACACGCCGTATAGAGGGGCCGGGATGAGGGTACCATGGCCATGGATTAAAGCCAGTCATCCGGTTAGGGGGCATGGGTGTTTTCGGTTGGGACCGAGAGGGGAGGCCACCCCTTAGAGCGCGTGATATAAATTTGATCCCATGCTACGCGAGGTTGTAGCCTCCCCACTTAGAGTTTTACTTGACAGGTGTCATGGGTGATTCCAGACACCGGTAAGTTGAGCTGGTGTGTGCAAGTCAGGTGTGTTTTCAATTAAAAGACCGTAGACGGAATTAGTTCCGATGGACTAAAGGAATCCGTTACTCGTGGGTAAAGAGTACACCCTCTGCAAAGATTAAATCTATTTGAATAGCCGTGTCCATGGTTAAGGACTACAGTCTGGGATGGGTCAAGTGTCGGTCTTAGTGTCGGTCTTCGGAGGAGAACTACTAAACCAAAACTTGGAAATTATGACATGTGACATATGATGATTATGATTATTATTATTATGAACTAACCCATTATATTACTTGAATTATTGAATATCCCTAGGACGGTTCTACCTCCTGGATATTCATTGTGATTATTTACTTTATAAGCCCTTTATGTGGTGTCGCTGAGATGCCCGACTGTGGCATTGCTTGTTAATTATTTACTTTATAAGCCCTTTATGTGGTGTCGCTGAGACGCCCGACTGTGGCATTGCTTGTTATTTATTTAATTTATAAGCCCTTTATGTGGTGTCGCTGAGACGCCCGACTGTGGCATGCTTGTTATTTATATACTTTATAAGCCCTTTATGTGGTGTCGCACAGACGCCTGACTGTGGCATTTTCTTTCACTCCATTATTGCATATTCATGTTGCATATAAATAACCTGCTTGCATGCATCATAGAATTTATTTTATGACTGACGATGTGATTATAGTATATTTCAGGGCATGATTATCATTTATATTATACCTGTGTTCGTAATGTTTGCGAGTACATTCAAAGTACTCATTGGCTTGTCCCTGGCTATTGTCTTGGCCAGATTTCTTGCTTGGAGAGGAGCGTTGCGACGACAGCCCCGGAAACTAAGCAACGGTGATAGCAGCCTCGCGAAGATAGGAGTTAACCTAGTCAGCTATTCCTATGGGAAATGGAGTCCCATAGACGCTGATGACCCACAAACCGCTTCCGCCATCAAACACTAGGAACCAATTGTTGTACTCACAGGCCAGAATGGTCTTGTACTACATATTTTGTACCTTGCTTGGAATTTCTGTATCAAGTTAGTGCCTCATCAGCTAATAGTTATCCTGGGGCTGGTAAGCACAATGGCCATTTTCTGGGAAATCAATTACCCAGAAAATCGGTCGTGACAAACTTGGTATCAGAGCCAGGCTAACCATTGGCTAATCCTATCTTAGCCAGGTCGAAAAACCTAGGTTAACCAACCTACCAGACCCTAACCAAAACCTCGGCCAAGCTTCCCGCGCAAGATAGCCATACAGTGAGTCTGACACCTTTTGGCAGTCGGTGCCCAACCTATCCACCTAGCCTGTCGATCACGCACCAGTGATCAACGCCTGAGATGTCTCATTCGCAAGCGTGCGAAGGAAGACTCCGTCCCCTTTTTCTATAAAAAGGACATGCTAGCCTCAACCCAACACAGCACAGCCCTACCCCAAACCGAGCCATGATGCCTGGCCCCGTCGTGCACAATGAGACCACAGCAACCAACCTTGGAGGCTTTGTGACCATACTCGCAATCCTCACCCGTTGTGCCTATGCGTTAGAAGAGCCTCCAGAATATGTTGTCTACCAAGGACCCATGGGCGGTGAAAGACGTCAATTCTGGGCCACTGTGCACATCTACGGTAGGGGTCTATCTCCAGAACGCCCCTACAGGTTCACCGGAAGGACAACTTCCTTTGAGCCACAAGCCATCCAACTAGCTGCTCGAGAAGTTGTAGTTCAACTCTGGCACTTCTCGCCCAGAGTTAACTGCCGCTCGTTCTACTACTATCCCAGCCATGACGGGTATGGTAGGCCACCCCAGGTTGCCAATGGAGATCATGAGACGGATCCTGCTTTGCTGCATCTAGTGCGCTATGTAAGTGCACTAGAGAAACGGTTTGATAAAATCACCCTTGATCTGATCGCAGCTCGTGGAGAACTGGTTCGCCGAGCCCCGGCGAGAGGAGAAAACGAGCCCGACGCCGACAACCCAGTCGTGCTGTTCGGACATCCGATCGAGTCCCTGAGGTCTGCCCCAGTCATCGACCAAGGCGCTTTGATGACCCCAGAAGTGCTTCGTCGCCTTTTGGGAACACGCTCCAGCGGGACTGTGGCCAACAATCCCCGAGATGGTCATCATCGCTACCCCAACCCTGCAGCCCCTCAACCCCCTCCAGCTAATCCCGACAGTGAGCCCCGAGGAGAAGCCTCGGCATCCACAAGGCACGCCCGCTTGGATATAAACGAGGTAGACTAAGTCACCCGAGTAGTGCTGAGTCCTAGTGTATCCTCGCATTGTAATCGTGTGACCTTGTGAATAAACGCAGCCTGTTGTTGTGCCTCTGTTTATTTATATAGTAACCTTGCAAGGATATATCCGCCTGCAGTTGCATATTTTATTCCGGGCACAGCTACCAAGACCAACCCCGACGGCACCCACAGTACCACGTCACTCTTGTGAGATATGTGTATCTGTGGCTTTGACCCCGACCCCATGAGAGCAGAACTGACAAACTAGTACCCCTCACCGCGGTAGATAACCCAGCCCAGATGCTATATAAAAAGGCCACCTCGTGACCTTGCCAAGCACCCCTCTCCTTGTGCACCATTTCTTGCCATGCCGAGCCCTAGTATTTATCTGAGAACCCCAGATGCAACCCCAGGTAGTTTTGTCAAAATATTGTGGTATTTTACCCCCAGTACCATGGTTTCTACCCAGCCACCCCAGTACGAGCTGTTCAAATCGAGAATCAACCCTTCCACCTTGAAATATTTGGCAGCAGTACACATCCCTCCCGTAGACTCAAACCAAGACCCAAGGGAGGTCTCCTTCGTGGGGAAATCTATGCCGACCCCACATATGGCCATAGAAGCTGCCGCATACGAAGCGCTTGCTCGCCTTCGATTCGCTGTACCCTACGCCAGCGAACGATGGTATTATTACTTTCCGAGCCGTGCAGGACCCGGAGAAGTAACATCCTTTCCCGGTGGACGAATTGAGAGAGACCCAGTGCTGGCCAACCTTGTCCAGTACGTCATGGCTCAAGAGCATTTAACCCAACGTGTGATGGGTTATCTACTGAGCCTCGCGGATTTAAATCCTTAGATTGCCATCGGCAGACCGCTGAGGCCCGACCAGGAGGGGCACATTCATCGACTGGTCAATCCACTTCCCCCGATAGAAGAAGACTGTGTCCCAGTACCAGAGACGTTTTCTCAGGACCCCATCCAGTTACCGTTCCCATTTCAGACGTCACTACTGTGTTTATCATTGCAACGTTTATTTATGTGTTATAACTTACGTGTGGTACCCTGAGTTTGTGCGACGAGTCAATTGTTTGGCTTCTACTAATATCAGTGGTTTTCGTTGTGGTTTATTTTCCTTTAATTTAACCAATTTCCTGGAGTAAGATTTCTTTTCCCGGAGCTGCTGCATCATATGCCTTCTCACGACATGGGATTTCTCTTATTCTCACAACACCACGGCAGCAGACTCACAACCTCGATCACTTGAACACATACACTGCTTGCAAAAACCTTGCAACCGTGTTACATCTAACTGATCACCTCCCGACAACAGTTAGCACCCGACACACTCCACCTACTCCTCGTGATCACCAACACCATGGAGAGCCAACACTCGAGCGGCAGCATCGTGACGATCATCGAGGATCATCGCACACAAGAGCACGGAGAGCCCCAACACGGCTGCCAGCCCTCCGCACACCAGGATCACGTACCAGTCCGGCACCATCTCCACCATTGGAGCCTCACCTCGAGCTGCGACAAACGGGGACAGAGGAGGAGGAAGAAGGAGGAGGAGCGAGGCCAGGTGTAAGGAAGAACAAAGGAGCACCCGGTCGTTTTATAGCTCGAGATCGGTGTGCGGTGGGCGAGGTCCACCAGCGCCACTCGTCGCTCGACCGCCGGTGTTCGGAGGCGAATCCGCGAGCAGTGCCGACAGCGCACTAGCCCGCGAGGTGAGTGCACGCTGCACCGGCAGCTAGCACGCCGCACTCTACTGCGGTACGGCCTAGATACCCTACGCGCTAAATGTCGCCGGTGGAGTAAGCGCGGGAAAGCGCGCGGGAGAGAGGAAGAAGAGAGAGCCAGAGGAAGAAGAAGAGACTGACAGTGGGCCTAGGATCCACCTGTCAGCCAAAAGGAGCACTGTGCTCTCGGGTACGACCAGCGTATTTAGAATTTAGAATTTATTCTAGATTTACTGCGTCCGACGTAGAAATCGCTCGTTTTTTCCAAAACCGTGGATTTTTTCACGCAACGCCAGTATGCCACACGGTAGTTTTGCACCACTTATTGCCCTCTCACTGTAGCCGCATTTTACCGCTTAAGTAAAGTAATTGTTTGATGTGCTAAAAGTAATATTTTCAAAAAAGAACAATCCTTAGCAAATCTCGAGGACGAGATTTTTTTTAAGGGGGGTAGTGTTGTGACACCCCAAAATTTTAACCTTGTTTCTTTAATTAAAAATTTTGCCAAGAAACTTAAACTTTTATTTTCTGGATCTCCTTCTAATTTCAGAACCATTATCTTTCTTATTAATATGGAGTTTTTACCCCAAGTGAAAACTTTTCAATCATTATGGGACTTATTTTCCCCTCTTAAGAAAGACAATTCTTTTATCAGTAGGATTATCTATATAATTATTTTCCCCTGAACCTTATTTCTTTAAAATTGGTTTTTCATAAGTTTTAGGATTCCATTTGCACTGCAACCCTTTGATAAATTTATTTAAAAATCCCATAAAAATTTGGAGATGTCATGTGATGTTTCTAAATCACTTTTATGCAAAAAGATATTTCATTCATTGGATATTTTGAGTTCTACGCCAAGTTTTCAGATCTGGTCGAGTGGGCATTTTTACACTACAACCTATTTAAATATTTCTTTAAAACTTCTACCAAAATTAGGGGAGGTCAGTAGGGGCATATTATTCCACTTTGTGCAAACACCCATTTATGTTCTTTGAAAAATTTGAGTGAATCATCCTCTTTTTCATTCTGGTCCAACTTGATGATTTGTACTGCAGTCATCTTCTAACTTGCTCCTTTACCCATGAGCTTTCTCCTGCTTGTAGTACACCATACCAAACCCTTAAGTCCAGGAGGTTGGACTCATTGGAGAACTTTTGGTTCATGAGATCATGCCCTTTTCCTCCTGTCCAGAACTGAAGTTTTGCAAAACTTGCACTAGCAAGTTTGTGCTTTTGACAAACTAACCTCACAACCCTTTTAGTCATCCGGAGAGACCCTGATCTGGAGATTTCGGACCCTCCAAGAAATGCCTAGGTGCCTGTGGCATTTTGTCAAACACCTTGAGTGCATGAACAACTTTGACATGACAGTTGTCATTGCACTGTGACCTTGCACCTCTGGGCAAACTAACTTGTCCACTAAGCCTCTAGATGACTCTACCCTAGGTCTGTTAAACCCCAATCTCACCCGAGACCACTAGCATGCCCTGGCTTATTGTCGAGCACATCCCGTGCGTGTCTGGGCGTGCCCAGAGCGCACGTTTTGCACGCGCGTGCACCGAGCCGCCGCGTCTCGCTGCCGCCCACCCCGCGCCCATTCTGGCCCTTGGCCTCTCACAACCAGCACGGCCGCCTCCTCCCTCGCCGCAGAGCTGCCCCTGGCGCCCTACAGCGCCGCCGTTAGGTCGGCCACGGCGGCTAGCGACCGGCCAGAGCAGGGCTCTGCCTCGGACGGCGCCGCCCGAGCCACCCGGCTCGCCACCTGCCGCCTGCAGCAGCGCGAGCTCATCCACGAACGCGTCCTCTAGCTCTCGTCGCCGCCACGTTGCATTGACTGCTATAGAGCGGCGGTTCACCGGCGATCTTATCCACGGCCGTCGCGAACCGACTTGGATGTGCTATAAAAGGAGGCCCCTGAGCTCCTCCGAGCACTCAGGCAGCCTCACACCATCCTTCTCGTGCCCCCCCTTAGTCGTCAATCGAAGAGAGGAGGCCGTCTTCGCCTTCCCCGGTCAGCTCGGCCGCCGCCCCGTACCGGCCCGTTCTGACGCAAGCAAAGCCTCCCCCTGACCCCAACACCATCGTTCGACCCCTCTTGAACCCGCGGAGCTGCCTAGCCTCCCAGACGCGGCTAGGAACCACCATGGCCAGAACCCCCAAATCCACCGAAGCCTCCCCTCCGCCGCAGAGCTTGCCGCCGGCGATTCTCTCCATCCCCGGCGACCCTACAACCACCGGGAGGACCGTCTAGGAGTGGCGGATCCATCCCTGCACTTGGATGCCCTCGAGGAACCAGCGTTCGCCGGCGAGGATCGCCGGAGCTCCGCCTCCGTTCGGCCAAATGAGAGGGAAGGCGGGGGACGACTAGTCAAACCTGACTAGTGGGCCCCCTGGACCCACTGTCAGTGACCCAGCCCCGCCACCACGTGGTTTAAGTGAAGACGTAAAACCACAAAGTATGTTTCCTCCGCTCCGAAAACGTATTCCGGTCTGAAACGTTTTCTTTTCTACTTTTATTTTAAAAATAGATTTGACCAAAGCTTTGACTGGCTATAACCTTTTAAATATAACTCCAAATGAATTGATTCTTTGTTCTACCTCTCCCAAATTCTGTCTAGTTTATTTTTCAGATTTATTTGAAAAAAATTCAAACAATTGTTTTGTGCTGTTTTAAAAATGTGTGTTAATTCCAATTTATTTAAAATAGGATTTTGGAGGGAGAGAAGAAAACTTTCAAAAGTTTTAGAGTGCACCTCACCCCTCCACAACTTGAAGGCAAGCATTTTGAACCCTGGCATAATATGGTTGTGTGTTGTTTGATATGATTACAACACCTCTCATCTCGGAGTTTTTCGATATTTTTCTGTGATAATAAGTGCAAACTCACAAGTGCATATTGATGATTCATGCTGTTGTAGTTTGATATGTTGAGATGGTAGTCACCATCACATGCCTCCCTTGCATACCAGAAGGAACCCGGGAAAGCTTCTGTCTTGGGTAGACACGAGCTTGTTTCCGGTCGTTGAGACGAATGTGTCCGGTACGGCATAGTGAGACATGATGAGTGGTGATTATGACTGTTAGTTGAAGGCATATTTGTTATGCTAATCGTGTAGGTAACACATAAACCTCCTGAGTCGACCGTAGATCGAGTCTTGTTCCAGTAACCCCCACACTTGATTCGTACTACCAATAGTCCCTGCCACAGGTAGGGTACGGTTCAGTAATTTGTCAACCCCTTTCAAGCACACACCATACAGAGGGCCGGGATGAGGGTACCATGGCCATGGATTAAAGCCAGTCATCCGGTCAGGGGGCATGGGTGTTTCTGGTTGGGACCGAGAGGGGAGGCCACCCCTTAGAGCGCGCGATATAAATGTGATCCCATGCTACGCGAGGTTGTAGCCTCCCCACTTAGAGTTTTACTTGACATGTGTCGTGGGTGATTCCAGACACCGGTAAGTTGAGCTGGTGTGTGCAAGTCAGGTGTGTTTTCAATTAAAAGACCGTAGACGGAATTAGTCCCGATGGACTAAAGGAATCCGTTACTCGTGGGTAAAGAGTACACCCTCTGCAGAGATTAAATCTATTTGAATAGTCGTGTCCATGGTTAAGGACAACAGTCTGGGATGGGTCAAGTGTCGGTCTTAGTGTCGGTCTTCAGAGGAGAACTACTAAACCAGAACATGGAAATTATGACGTGTGACATATGATGATTATGATTATTATTATTATGAACTAACCCATTATATTACTTGAATTATTGAATATCCCTAGGACGGTTCTACCTCCTGGATATTCATTGTGATTATTTACTTTATAAGCCCTTTATGTGGTGTCGCTGAGACGCCCGACTGTGGCATTGCTTGTTAATTATTTACTTTATAAGCCCTTTATGTGGTGTCGCTGAGACGCCCGATTGTGGCATTTCCTGTTATTTATTTACTTTATAAGCCCTTTATGTGGTGTCGCTGAGACGCCCGACTGTGGCATGCTTGTTATTTATATACTTTATAAGCCCTTTATGTGGTGTCGCACAGACGCCCGACTGTGGCATTTTCTTTCACTCCATTATTGCATATTCATGTTGCATATAAATAACCTGCTTGCATGCATCAGAGAATTTATTTTATGACTGACGATGTGATTATAGTATATTTCAGGGCATGATTATCATTTATATTATACCTGTGTTCGTAATGTTTGCGAGTACATTCAAAGTACTCACTGGCTTGTGCCTGGCTATTGTCTTGGCCAGATTTCTTGCTTGGAGAGGAGCGTTGCGACGACAGCCCCGGAAACTAAGCAACGGTGATAGCAGCCTCGCGAAGATAGGAGTTAACCTGGTCAGCTATTCCTATGGGAAATGGAGTCCCATAGATGCTGATGACCCACAAACCGCTTCCGCCATCAAACACTAGGAACCAATTGTTGTACTCACAGGCCAGAATGGTCTTGTACTACATATTTTGTACCTTGCTTGGAATTTCTGTATCAAGTTAGTGCCTCATCAGCTAACAGTTATCCTGGGGCTGGTGAGCACAATGGCCATTTTCTGGGAAATCAATTACCCGGAAAATCGGTTGTGACAAAAAGGTGGAGATCGTGCTGCTCCATCAGATTCTACAGCCTGAAACATTAACACTCAGGTCAAGTGGTCTGTGCTTCTATACATCTGATGGTGCTTTTATCTGGAAGGACAGTAAACTTTATGACAACAGGACTTTTGTTGTATGATTGGAATTTATTTTGTTGTGATACAACATTTATGATGCTGCCACAAGCTGCAGTAAGTATGACGCTATTTTTGTATAGTGTAGGTTTATCTTAGTAATGTATTCGGATGAAAGCTTCGTAGGAGCCCAACATGCCAACATTCGTCGGGCCCATTCCAATTGGGCTAAAAACGATTACGGGCCGAAATTGGCATGTAGCCCACTAAAAATATCTGGGCATAAATTAGCATAAGCTTCCAAATTTTTCTGGTAGGCATGTGCCCATAGTGGGCCTTTAACAGGCCCTCAGTAAAAGTAGGCCGTTTACAAGTGTAAATATGTCGAGCCCATAAAAAACATGGGCCTTTAATAGACCGAAAGTGAGATTGGGCCCTGATTGTGCCAATAACCCACTAGACTTAGCAGGCCGAAATGGTGGCCCATTTACGATGCAGATATTTGACAGGCCGAAATTCGGACGGGCCGTAAATTCACCGACCTAATACACGGCCTTTAACAGGCCGGAACTTCGGTCGGGCTAGATTATCGTCATTTTTATATGGGTCGTTAATGGGCCCGATATGACGTTGGGCCACATATGGCCCATGGTTTACGTCCAGCATTAACAGGCCGAAAATGACAACAGGCCGAAAGTGGGCCAAATCTATAGTGGGCCTCTAACAGGCCGAATGACAGACATGGCCGAACATGACCCAAATCCTTCATGGTCGTTTATGGGCCGAAAGTTTTGGTGGCATGTAAATGGTCCCAAATGAAGCCGGACCTTTAACAGGCCGGAAATACACCGTGCCGTAAATCGGCCAAAATTACTTAGCGGACTGTTAACGGGCCAGAAGTCACCATGGGCCGCATTGATGACAAGTTTAGACTAGGCCGTTGACGGGCTGATTTGACAGAGAATGTTGGGCCTTTAGCTGGGTCGGCCCATTATGGTCTGCAGAATCTTGTGGGCCTTTAGCTGGGCCGGCCCATTGTGGTCCGCAAAATCTTATGGGCCTTTAGCTGGGCCGGCCCATTATGGTCCGCTAAATTTTGTGGGCCTTTAGCTGGGCCGGCCCATTAAAGTCCGCTAAATCTTATGGGCCTTCGGTTGGGCCGGCCCATTTAAACTTTGTGGGCCACTTTTGGGCCGGTCCACGTGTCAACATATCATAGGCCCATCTTGACCGTTGGATGAGTGACACTTGTGCCAACGCGGAGCTGACACGTGGATCCGTCAGCCAATGAGAATTTTACACGTGGAAAATTGGCATTGGTCGTGGCTGTTAACGGGTTATCGGATCCAAAATCCGACCCGATAGCTTAACGGCGTTCCGTTACTGTGGATGCCACGTGTCGGTCACCCTTGACGAAAGCACTTCTGTGACGCGCGATTTATCGTCATGGAAGTGGACACTTCCGTGATGATAATTTTGGTAATGTCATGGAACACTTCTATGACAGCACAGGTATGACTATCTTGATTATGTCATAAATTTGTCATGGATGTACATGCATAACAAAAAACGCGACCTACTGTGACAAACATGTATCATCACGGAAGTGTATTTTTTTGTAGTGAGATAAGGTAGATGCTTCTTTTTGTTGGCTTCTGTGTCATCCACCGTTATTGACCACTAATTGTTTCCTTTGCACCTCTGTGTAAACAGGGTTATCTACTTCACCTCATTGCCATTGTGACCTTTTGTTGCACTGCACAAAACACTTTTCTTTTAAGAGTGTTTTGTGCAGTTCAACCAAAATGTCACACCGACAACGTTGCTTGATTGCTTGATCTTAGTGGAACTGCACAAGAGGAGATCTTACTTCCTATCAGTTAAGGCGAATTTGGTTCAAATCTTCTTCTTGTGAGTTGTTTGAATTACGCATCATGAGAGGTTAGTACTAGCCTTCTTTCACATGATTCTGCAGTGTGCTTTCATATGTTGTGCTACTTGTACGATAATGTTGCTTGATTTTAGTGAAGTGCACAAATGGAGACAAGACTTCCAATCTGTATGTGCACCGTAATACCCCATTGAGGTAAGATAAGGATATTTCACAACTGTTGGACTGTATTTTGCCACTTTCATCAGAAAATTAACTTTAGTACTATACTTGTGCTCCCTAATTGACATGCCAAACCTTACATTGAAGGCAAAGCTTGTCTGTTATTGAACCAAGTGATGAAGGGGAAGAACAAGCGGAGGAAAAACAAAAATCAACTCCCAGTGCTGTAATGAAGCACTGGAATTGTGATGACACAAGTAATGATATAGTTTTGCATCTTAATTTATTTCTATGGCTGGAACGAGCAATTGTTTTGCCACTGATTTGATGCCATACGTAATTATCTCTACTTGCGCAAACATGGATCTTCTTTGAAGATACCATATATTTTACTGGAACTGCACAAGAAGATGTTGGAAACATTAAACTAATCGAGGAGTATATAGTAAGCATGGCCACCCCCGTAGATAGCAATAGATGGTTCCAGAGAAGTGCTTCATCTGTATGCTCTACACAATCAGCCTCCTGACAAATGTTGGTACTCGCCCACTGATTTCATCCAGATAATTGAGCTTTGTCATCTCTATTGGTGTTGTACTACTGTTTAGATACTGTCATGAAAAAGTGGTATTGTCCTTGAGAAGTGCTTCATCTGTGTTGTTTTAAATATTTCCTTTCCTTTTTTTGAGCAAACAGGGATCATCTTCCTCTGAAGAAGAATATGGAGTACATGAAATGACTAGTTCCGATTATGCCATGATGAAGAAGCCATGTCTATCTTCTCATCCGAAGGAGCAGTTGAAGGATGGTTACATTACTCCCCACAAGACCAAACTAACTTCAGCTCAGAAGGACTGACAAATCTCCATTTTTTTACTGTGATGCACGAGTACAATGTTGTTTTAGGATTCTTTCTGGTGAGTTCCATTTTTCTAAAAGTGTGCTCTACATGGACCATGTATGTGCCTGTTCAAACTGTCAATTCATAGTACAGTTTGCTTTATACTAATCACTTTTTTGTATTTGTGCAAACAGGGATGCTCAGCTTGATTTCAACGGGAACTGCACAAAATGTTCATGAATACATCGAATCATTCATTTCCACCACAAGAAAGGAGGTGCCCATAAGTTCAAGGCGTTGCAACATATAAGGGCGAAATCATACAAGCTACGCGCGAATTTGGTTGATTTTGGTGGAACTGCACAAAAAGAATAGCTGGTTTATTTAGCACGAGGTGCCATGTCAATGTCCGAACTGATGGCTAACCCTTCCCATTCCACAATCATAGGCATTTGATATTTTGGAATGGGACAACCTTGTCAAATTTTGCTCATTAATTTTAGCAAGATTTTGATATTTTCGAATGGGACGCCCTTTGCTGTCAGCAACGTCGATCAATTTTTTCTTTATTATTTAGTTGTGAAGTAAATATTGCCCCTGACATGTGAGTCACTGAGATGCATAATCATCGATTGTTTTGAATGTTCTCTATGAATCGCCAGCCTGTGTGTTTGATTGCAATGTACAGAAACGCTAAAAAGTTGCTCAAACTCTTTGTACTCCTTCTGTTCCTTTTTACTTCGCACATTGTGAAAGTGCATACTTTTTTGTATAAGATTGGTCAAAGTAGAGATACATTGACTGCAGAAAAAACTTGTATGCAGACTAGAAAGGACCGGAGGGAGTACATGTGAAATTGCTGCAAACGTGGTGATCACCCTGGGAATAATGCTAGTACGTATTGTTTTGCATGTTCATCCAATGCCAGTGATACAGGAATTCAAACTAATCGAAATAAATTCATTCATACATGGTCGGATTTCATATAAACATGCCGGATTTCATTACATTTCATACATTCTTCAACTAAAAAGGGGTGTTTGTGGCCGGATGAATCTCCCAGATGCAGAGGCCGGGGGTCATCCTCCTTTTCTAAAACAAATTAAAAAGGGGTGCGCTGGAGGTATAATTAATTAACCAAAGCTACCCACCTGTGTCCCGCTAAGCTGAACAGAAGCTTCCGTGAATTAACTGCAGGTGCAGTTGCGTAACTGACATGTGGCCTGTTGGGCCCACGTGTCAGTCAGCCAACTGCACCAGCAGTTAAGTAGAAGCAGCGTTCTTCTCCAGCGGAGCTCTCTAACTCCACGTCGCCGCCAAGAAGCTAACCGGCCGTCAATGTTCAACCCGCCTAGCTTGGCTTCAACCGGAGGGTAGCAGCAGTGGCCTTACTTGGACCCGAGCGGCAGTGACCTACCGTGTTCTACTCTTCCACATTTTCTGTGTGGCGTGGCCTCGTTGGCAGCGGGGTGGGGCCTCGGCGGAGCCGGCGATGTCCTCTGTCTCGTTGCCGGCGGGCGGCGCCTCAGCGGAGCGGTCGAAATCCTCCCCCACGTTGCCGGCAGGGTGGGGCCTCGGCTGAGCCGGTGATGTCCTCTGCCTTGTTGTTGGCGGGGCGGGGCCTCGGCCGAGCCGGCGGTGTACTCTGCCTCGTGCTTGGCGCCACGGGGCCTCGGCGGAGCTGGCGGTGTCCTCTGCCTTGTCGTTGGCCCCGCGGGGCCTCGGCGGAGCCGGCGGTGTCCTCTGCCTCGTTGTTGGCGTCGCGAGCCCTCGGCGGAGAAGGGCATCGTCGACGCCAGCGGATCAGGGACTCCTCGGAGCTGGCATTGTCATCTGCCTCGTCCTCGGTCTCGCCAAAAAGCGCCTCGCCCGCTTCATCGCCCTCTTTGCTAGCCTCTTTGTAGGCGGCCGCAGCCTCCGCCACCCGCATGCGGTGCCGCCAGCGCTCGAGGAGGCCCTTGCAGGTGGAGTGGTACTAGTCGGGAAGAGTCTCCTGCTCCGCGGCGATCTGCTCCTCCGCCTGCAGGTGCTCCTGGAGGAGATGGTGGTTGTAGGCGGCGTCGGCCTGCGCCTCCCGGAACTGCTCCTCATGCATCTGCCTCACCCTGTCCACATATTGGGCACGGGCCTCGCCGCTGGTCATGGTGCAATGCACCGGCAAGGATGGCGCGGAGGAGGGGGTTGGCGCCGGATCGTCGACTACCATGTTCTCCATTGGGACGTCGTCGTCCTCTGGCTGCTTGTCGGCCAGCCGGTCGGCAGGAATGGATGCCATCTCCTTGTGGTCCGTCGTCCGCCCGTCCCGAAGAGCGCTAGAGCGCGAGGAAGCCATGGTGGGCAGTAGTGGTGTGGACAGGAGAAAGGGAACGGATGCGGATGACTGCGGCTATGGCTGGCGCAACAGTTTATATAGCAATGGTGGGCGGGCGGAGGGACGGACGTGTGGCTCCGGAGTAGCTACCTCGGCAACCGCGTATCATTAATGTGTGCGGCAGATGGACGGACGGACGACACTTGTGTCATTTGAAGGCGGAGCAATCGCCTGCATCGGGAAGCAGGGCGGCCGGCGCTGACTGTTTCGGGCGGAAAGTGCGCGTAGGCGAGGAGATGACTTTACTTGGATAGGATGACAATGGGGACCCACCAGGTCCATAGCCTCATGTATGCAAATGCCTCCTTATTATATATATATATATATATATATATATATATATATATATATATATATATATATAACTATAATTTATTTTGCTTCCTCCTGGTTTCCTGACATCACGGTCCCACACCATTGTCAACCTATGTACTCCCTCCTTTCCGCTTTATAGGGCTTATCTCAAAATTTTAGTTTTTCCATTTTATAAGGCTCAATTTGGTTGTTTTCCATCACATGTTCAGATTCCAAGGTGCATTAAATCATTGCATGCAAATATTAAGAGAAATTTGACCAATGCATGTACTTTACGCATGCATGCATTGCAATTAATGCATTGATAAACATATTTTTTGAGTATAACAAGAGCATTAACTAGGTGCTTTTGCAAAACTACAAACAGATTTTTGAATTGAGCATTATAAACCGGAAAGGAGGGAGTAGTCAATAAACGAGAGAATTGCACAAGAAGCGGCCGACAGCTGGGACCAAGAAGCTCAAGCAGTATTTCTGTTTTTGAGGTGTGAGCACTGCAGAGTTTTTCGATGTTTACCCCGGATATCAATTTTTGTCCTCTGAACAACAACAAAAACATCGCTGCAGGTATTAACTGGGCGGGCTGTGGCCCGTCTAGCCCAGGCCAGATATCCGGCCCAGATATTAATTTTTTTCAAGCTGAAAATGGCTAGCCCTGCTATACTTTTTTAGGAATACCCAGGCAAGGTCAAGTTGTTATTCTACGCCCCGCTGGGCTGCAAATCTTTCCTAGGAGGGATGCATTAGGCTTAACAAGAAAATGGGCTTTAACAAATCATAAATGAGATGTAATTATAAAAACTGGGTAGTAACTATAAAAAAATGCACCAAACAGTGATTACTTTATAAAATATTATTTTTGGAATATTGAAAATTTTAATTTCATTAATTGTTGCGAGTGCAATGTTTCGTTGGATTTTTACGTAATATAAATTTATATTGAAATCGTATTTAATCTGACTAGAAATTTCGGGATAAAAATATTCGGATCCCATCAAAATGTGGGAAATTTTATTGAATTCTGTTTTGAACGGTTGGTTGAAATGGGCTGTACTTTTAACAAACTATAAATGGGTTGTAGTAAATTGCATTAGAATTCAAAAATGGGCTACACATTCTTACAAATCTCAAATGGGCTATAAGTTCTCTGCCACACACTTCTGGCCTTACTAAGTTGACGAGTCCCCTAAAAAAACAGAGTTGACGCGTATGCAAGGCTTTGTCAACTTATAGTCAACACACGGTTCTAGCAGCAGTGGCCGTTGGATGTCCATCCAACGGATGCCGTGCTTCTTCTTCAATCTTGGATATTCTAGCTTCACCCGCCCAAAAAATGATTCCTCCCCCTGACATCTAGGGCGCACCGTTTCGGAAGCTGACCTGTGGGCCTACTAAGTTGACGTACCAAGGGCTTTGGCAACTTAGTCAATATAAACGATTCTAGCTGCAGTGACCGTACGATGTCCATCCAACGGCCGTCGTGCTTCTTCAACCTCTGGTCTTCTTGCTCCAGCCGCCCAAACCATCGCCGGTCGTGACGCCTGCTCCTGCCTCCCGTGGCCAGCTGTGCTGCCGCGGAGGCCTCACCGCCCCTACTACTCCCACCGCTGGCCAGGCCATCCCTCCACTCACCCACACCCCCTGTTATTCTGCAGCGACGGCAACGCAGCCAAACCAGTGAACCCTCGTACTCCTCTCCGCGTGTGCATCCACTGCTGCGTCTTCCCCGGCTCTGCTCCGTCCCCTTCCTAGGCCTCGCCGTCGTCCACCGCCGTGGTGCTCTCGGCGCGGCGTGGCCAACGAGGTCAAGGAACGACTTTCATGGGACATGGACTGTACGTGGAGAGGCTGACAGCTGGGTCCACGGCAGCCGCAAGGAAGTGCCTACTTATTACGCGCAAAATAATTATTCCTCCACCTGACAGAACGGGCCACCGTATTTTGCGAAAAAAATGATTCGCCCCCTGACTGCTGGGACCCATGAGCTACATCTTCGCACGCAAGGAAGTGCGTCCAAAAAAAATGATTCGCCCCCCTGACTGCTTGGACCCACCAGCTACATCTTCGCACGCAAGGAAGTGCGTCCGAAAAAAAACGATTCGCCCCCCGACTGCTGGGGCCCACCAGCTACACCTTCGCATGCAAGGAAGTGCGTCCGGG
>NC_057813.1:711248063-711248875 GCF_018294505.1 Triticum aestivum | reverse complement strand
CGCCCCCCTGATTGTTGGGACCCAGTAGCTACACCTTCGCACGCAAGGAAGTGCGTCCGGGCAAAAAAAACGATTCGCCCCCTGACTGTTGGGACCCAGCAGCTACACCTTCGCACATAAGGAAGTGCATCCGGGCAGAAAAAATAAAACGATTCGCCCCCCTGACTGTTGGGACCCACCAACTACATCTTTGCAGGAAAGGAAGTTCCTGATAGTCGGGACCCACCTGGTCGAAGCGTACATAGCGTTGTCATCCTGGTCGCGAACGTGTACATACATACTGGTCGATGTAGAGGCGTGCATGTGTCGTAGTAGAGGCGCGCACGTGTCGTAGTAGAGGCGCGCACGTAGCATGTACACGTACGTACAGCGTCCAGGGTGAAAGAAAGAAAATACGGCCACGTATGTGTACATATGGGCGGGATCTCGAACGCCTAGTCGCGCATACGTACGGCGAGGGCTCGTGTTCATGGGGAGGCAACGGAATGCGTCGTGTTCATGGGGAGGCAACGGAATGTGTCGTGTTCATGGGGAGGCAACGGAATGCGTCGTGTTCATGGGGAGGCAACGGAATGCATCGTGTTCATCGGGAGGCAACGGAACGCGTGGGAGCCAACCGGCTTGGACGGAACAGGCGATGGAAACGAGGCCTGGCGTACCGCAGAAGGGAGGAAACGGCCTTGTGTTCGACCGGCCACGTTCGGAATGGGGGTCCTGCTGATCAGGAGGGGTGTGGCGTACCACAAAACGGAGGAAACGGACCTCCTACGGTCGAAACGGGGGTCCTGTTGATCGGGAGGGGTGTGGCGTAC
>NC_057813.1:711203157-711247509 GCF_018294505.1 Triticum aestivum | reverse complement strand
GATCGGCTTCAGTTAGCAGCAGTAGCGGAGGAATCGCTCGATCGGGTTCAGTTAATAGCCATCGATCGATCGCTCGGGTTCAGTAACGCGTAGCCTGCAGTGCAATCGCTCGGGTTCAGTTAGAGCCCAACGCCTTGCTTGTGTTCAGTTAGAGCCAAGCCTTGCACACACGCACATACGTGTACGAGAGAAACACGCATCGCTCGGCCCCCGACCTCCCATCGTAACCGGCAACTCCCCGAAATTTTCCTACCCCTCGCTTCTACCATGGTTATTTCTGTCATGGACGACCCAAAGAATGTCATGCAGCTACGTCTCCGGCCTACACAGGATGAAAAGCCCATTTTCTCTCATGATTTTTTGTCATAGAAGTAGGAGCCCACCACATCTATGATGATACCGGGTTCTGTCACAATTATCATCATAGAAGTGTCATATTTATGACAAAAAAACATTTCGTTCGGCCCAAAATGTCACGGATGTGTCTTTTTTTTTGTAGTGACATCTCCTGAGCAAATTAATGTTGAACCTATTATTGCTATGGTTAAAGATCTCTTGGATGAGGATTTAGATGGGCATGTTATTTCTTTCTGTGGTGAGACTGCCAATATTGCTAGACCTGATACTAAGACACGTAGACCTGTCGTAGGCATGCCTGTTATTTCTGTTAAAATAGGAGATCATTGTTATCATGGCTTATGTGATATGGGTGCTAGTGCTAGTGCAATACCTTATACTTTATATCAAGAAATTATGCATGACATTGCAGCCATTGAATTAGAAGACATTGATGTTACTATTAAGCTTGCTAATAGGGATACCATTAAACCCTTTGGGATTGTTAGAGATGTTGAAGTTTTGTGTGGGAAGGTTAAATACAATTGCTGATTTCCTTGTTCTTGGTTCCCCACAAGATGATTTTTGTCCCATTATTTTTGGTAGACCCTTCTTGAATACAGCTAGTGCTAAGATTAATTGTGAAAAGAATATTGTCACTGTTGGCATAGATGGTATGTCTCATGAGTTTAATTTCGCTAAGTTTAGTAGACAACCTCGTGATAGGGAACCACCTAGTAAGGATGAAATTATTGGTCTTGCTTCCATTGCTGTTCCTCCAACTGATCCGTTAGAACAATATTTGCTAGACCATGAAAATGATATGTTTATGAAGGAAAGGGAAGAAATAGATGAAGTGTTCCTAAAACAGGAACCTATGCTGAAACATAACCTTCCCGTTGAAATTCTTGGGGATCCCCCTCCACCCAATGGTGATCCCGTGTTTGAACTCAAAACATTACCTGATAATCTTAAGTATGCTTATCTTGATGAAAAAGAAATATATCCTGTTATTATTAGTGCTAACCTTTCAGAGAAAGAAGAAGAAAGATTATTGAAAACTCTGAAGAAGCACTGAGATGCTATTGGATATACTCTGGATGATCTTAAGGGCGTTAGTCCCACGTTATGTCAACACAAAATTACATTGGAGGAAGATGCCAAACCAGTTAGAGATCCTCAAAGACGATTAAATCCCAAGATGAAGGAAGTGGTAAGAAAGGAGATACTAAAGCTCCTTGAGGCAGGTATTATTTATCCCGTTGCTGATAGTGAATGGGTAAGCCCTGTCCATTGTGTTCCCAAAAAGGGAGGTATTACTGTCGTTCCTAATGATAAAGATGAATTGATCCCGCAAAGAATTATTACAGGTTATAGGATGGTAATTCATTTCCGTAAGTTAAATAAAGCTACTAAGAAAGATCATTACCCTTTACCTTTTATTGATCAAATGCTAGAAAGACTATCCAAACACACACATTTCTGCTTTCTAGATGGTTATTCTGGTTTCTCTCAGATACATGTGTCAGCGAAGGATCAATCTAAAACTACTTTTACTTGCCCTTTTGGTACTTTTGCTTATAGACGTATGCCTTTTGGTTTATGCAATGCACCTACTACCTTTCAAATATGCATGATGGCTATATTCTCTGATTTTTGTGACAAGATTTGTCAGGTATTCATGGATGACTTTTCCATTTATGGATCCTCTTTTGGTGATTGTTTGAGCAACCTTGATCGAGTTTTGCAGAGATGCGAAGACACTAGTCTCGTCTTGAATTGGGAAAAGTGTCACTTTATGGTTAATGAAGGCATTTTCTTGGGGCACAAGATCTCTGAGAGAGGGATTGAAGTTGATAAAGTCAAAGTTGATGCTATTGAAAGAATGCCATGTCCCAAGGACATAAAAGGTATAAGAAGTTTCCTTGGTCATGCCGGTTTTTATAGGAGGTTCATTAAGGACTTTTCTAAAATCTCTAGGCCTCTCACTAATTTATTGCAAAAAGATATTCCTTTTGTCTTTGATGATGATTGTGTAGAAGCATTTGAAGTACTTAAGAAAGCTTTGATCACTGCACCTATTGTTCAGCCACCTGATTGGAATTTACCTTTTGAAATTATGTGCGATGCTAGTGATTATGCTGTAGGTATTCTTCTAGGGCAAAGAGTCGATACGAAATTGAATGTTATCCAGTATGCCAGTAAGACTCTTGATACTGCCCAGAGAAATTATGCTACTACTGAAAAAGAGTTCTTAGCAGTTGTGTTTGCATGTGATAAGTTTAGACCTTATATTGTTGATTCCAAAGTTACTATTCACACTAATCATGCTGCTATTAAATATCTTATGGAAAAGAAAGATGCTAAGCCTAGACTCATTAGATGGGTTCTCTTGCTCCAAGAATTTGACTTGCATATTATTGATAGAAAGGGAGCTGAGAACCACGTTGCAGATAACTTGTCTAGGTTAGAGAATGTTCTTGACGACCCACTGCCTATTAATGATAGCTTTCCTGATGAACAATTAGCAGTCGTCAATGCTTCTCATACTTCTCCTTGGTATGCTGATTATGCTAATTACATTGTTGCTAAATATATACCACCTAGTTTCACATACCAGCAAAAGAAAAAGTTCTTTTATGATTTAAGACATTACTTCTGGGATGATCCACACCTATATAAAGAAGGAGTAGATGGTGTTATTAGACGTTGTGTGCCTGAGCATGAACAGGAACAGATTCTACGTAAGTGTCACTCTGAATCTTATGGAGGACACCATGCTGGAGATAGAACTGCACACAAGGTACTACAATCTGGTTTTTACTGGCCTACTCTCTTCAAAGATGCTCGTAAGTTTGTCTTATCTTGTGATGAATATCAAAGAATAGGTAACATTAGTAGACGTCAAGAAATGCCTATGAATTATTATCTTGTTACTGAACCGTTTGATGTTTGGGGCTTTGATTATATGGGACCTTTTCCTGCCTCTAATGGTTATACACATATTTTAGTTGCTGTTGATTACGTTACTAAGTGGGTAGAAGCTATTCCAACTAGTAGAGCTGATCATAACACTTCTATTAAAATGCTTAAAGAAGTTATTTTTCTGAGGTTTGGAGTCCCTAGATACCTTATGACTGATGGTGGTTCACATTTTACTCATGGTGCTTTCCGTAAGATGCTTGCTAAGTATGATGTCAATCACAGAATCGCATCTCCTTATCATCCGCAGTCTAGTGGTCAAGTAGAGTTGAGCAATAGAGAGCTCAAATTAATTTTGCAAAAGACTGTGAATAGATCTAGAAAGAATTGGTCCAAAAAACTTGATGATGCATTATGGGCCTATAGAACTACATACAAAAATCCTATGGGTATGTCTCCATATAAGATGGTTTATGGAAAAGCATGTCATTTACCTCTTGAACTTGAACATAAGGCATATTGGGCTATTGAAGAGCTCAATTATGACTTCAAACTTGCTGGTGAGAAGAGGTTGTTTGATATCAGCTCACTTGATGAATGGAGAACCCAGGCATATGAGAATGCCAAGCTATTCAAAGAAAAAGTCAAACGCTGGCATGATAAGAGGATACAAAAGCGTGAGTTTAATGTAGGAGATTATGTGTTATTATTCAACTCTCATTTAAGATTTTTTGCAGGAAAACTTCTCTCAAAATGGGAAGGTCCTTACGTTATCGAGGAGGTTTATCATTCTGGTGCTATAAAAATCAACAACTTCGAAGGCACAAATCCGAGGGTGGTAAACGGTCAAAGAATTAAACATTATATTTCAGGTAATCCTATCAATGTTGAAACTAATATTATTGAAACCGTAACCCCTGAGGAATACATAAGGGACACCTTTTAGAACGTTCCAGACTACAAAAAGGAATAGGTATGTGGTACGGTAAGTAAACCGACTCCAAAACAACTCCAATGGCAATTTTTATCAGTTTTGGAATATTTAAGAATTTTAGGAAGAAATAAGTAGTCCAAAAGGGACACGAGGCACCCATGAGAGTAGAGGCCCCCCCCCTGTAGGGCGCGCCCCCTGTCTCGTGGGCACCTCGTGTGCCTCTGGACTTTGTTTTCTTGCACATTACGTATTTCGGTCGGTAAAATTTCATTATATATACTCCCAAAGGTTTTGACCACCATATCACGCAAATATCCTCTGTTTTCGTTTCGAGCTGTTCCTGTAGCAGATTTGGAGCAAGATGTCGTCCCAAGATTCGGAGGGAGAGAGCTATATGGCTGACTATATCGCAAACCCAAAAGTATATGGGGATGTGAACATTATGGCTCGACCACGGAGGAATAAGAAGATTATGATCCAAAGGGGAAGGAGGAGACAAGCTCCGATGAAGAGGACGATCCACTACCTCAACCTGGCGATATGCATGTGGAGTTTAAGAAGTCAAGCCTCCCTAAGGTTCAATCTATCCCACCATGTTTTTTGTAGGACAGAAAGGCGGCATTATGCAAAAAGATAATGAAACTCCTACTCGAGAATGAGGATCTGAGGGAGGAAAATTTTAGCCTCACACGCAAGCTAGAGAAGAAAAATGCAACAACTCCTACATCATCAACAACTCCACCATCACCACCTCCGAGGACATAAACACATGGGTATGGGCACTCCCCTTGGCAACTGCCAAGCTTGGGGGAGGTACCCCGGTATCGTATCACCATCACACTCTTATCTTTTCCGCTTTATTTAGTTCGATCCTTTTAGTAGTATCTTGATCTAGTAGTTTGAAGTTTTGATATCAAGTAGTTTTGAGTTCTGCATCATGACCTCTTTTTGTATTCGAGTCCATGAGCTATCTATAATAAAGATTAGTGTTGATTCAAGGGCTTTGCTATGTTGCTATGATCTTGAGAAAGTAGAAAGAATAAAAGAGTTCATATTGATCTTATGGATAGTGATGACTTCACACATAGAAAGTATGAGGCATAAAAATTGTTGAGAGTTGATAAACTTAGCCTTGGTCATTGTTGCAATTAATAGGAAGTGATAAGGAAAGAGGATTTCACATATAAATATATTATCTTGGACACCTTTAATAATTGGGAGCACTCATTAAGTATGACATGCTAAAAGAGTTGATGTTGGGCAAGGAAGACAACGTAATGGTTTATGTTTTCCGACATCTCAGTTAAAGTATATTGTCATTGACCTTCCAAACATGTTGATCTTCCCTTTCCCCCTCATGCTAGCCAAATTCCTTGCACCAAGTAGAGATAGTACTTGTGCTTCCAAATATCCTTAAACCCAGTTTTGCCATGAGAGTCCACCATACCTACCTATGGATTGAGTAAGATCCTTCAAGTAAGTTGTCATCGGTGCAAGCAATAAAAATTGCTCTATAAATATGTATGACTTATTAGTGCAGAGAAAATAAGCTTTGTACGAACTTGTTGTGGAAGTAATAAAAGCGACGGACTGCATAATAAAGGTCCACATACAAGGGGCAATATAAAGTGACGTTCTATTGCATTAGGATTTTGTGCATCAATCCTAAACGCGCATGACAACCTCTGCTTCCCTCTGCGAAGGGCCTATCTTTTACTTTATGTTTTTACTTTATGCTTGATTAAAGGTGATCCTCACCTTTCCCTTTTTCATTTTATCCTTTGGCAAGCTCCTTGTGTTTGAAAGATCATGATATATATATATATATATATATATCCAATTGGATGTAAGTTATCATGGGCTATTATAGTTGACATCACCTAAAGGTGAATACGTTGGGAGGAAACACAATAAGCCCCTATCTTTCTCAGTGTCCAGCTGAAACTCCATAACCACAAGTATTGCGTGAGTGTTAGCAATTATAGAAGACTACATGATAGTTGAGTATGTGAACTTGCTGAAAAGCTCTATTGTTGACTCTTTTTGATGTTATGATAAATTGCAATTGCTTCAGTGACTGAGATTATAGTTTGTTAGTTCCCAATGAAGTTTTTGAACCATACATGACATTGTCAATTGCATGTTACTTAAGCATAAAAAATCATATGATGAAATCTCTATATGTTGTTGTTATAAGAATGATCATGATGCCCTCATGTCTGTATTTTATTTTTATCGACACCTCTATCTCTAAACATGTCGACATATTTTTCGATTTCGGCTTCCGCTTGAGGACAAGCGAGGTCTAAGCTTGGGGGAGTTGATACGTCCATTTTGCATCATGCTTTTATATCAATATTTATTGCATTATGGGCTGTTATTACACATTATATCTCAATACTTACGGCTATTCTCTCTTATTTTACAAGGTTTACCATGAAGAGGGGGAATGCCGGGAGCTGGAATTCTGGCTGGAAAAGGAGCAAACGTCGGAAACCTATTCTGCACATCTCCAAAACTCCTGAAACTCCATGAAACCACTTTTTGGAATTAATAAGAATTTCTGAGCGAAAGAAATACACCAGGGGGCCCACACCCTGTCCAGGAGACAGGAGGGCACCCCCCCCCCCATAGGGCGCGCCCCCTATCTCTTGGGGCCCCTGGTGGGCCTCCAGTGTCCATCTTCTGCTGTATCATCGCTTTTACCCTAGAAAAAATCATGGGCAAGCTTATGGGACGAAACTCCGCCGCCACAAGGCGGAACCTTGGCAGAATCAAACTAGGGCTCCGGCGGAGCTATTCTGCCGGGGATACTTCCCTCCGGGAGGGGGAAATCATCACCAACGTCATCACCAACGATCCTCTCATCGGGAGGGGGTCAATATCCATCAACATCTTCACCAGCACCATCTCCTCTCAAAACCCTAGTTCATCTCTTGTATCCAATCTTGTATCAAAACCACAAATTGGTACATGTGGGTTGCTAGTAGTGTTGATTACTCCTTGTAGTTGATGCTATTTGGTTTACTTGGTGGAAGATCATATGTTTAGATCCTTTATGCATATTATTACTCCTCTGGTTATGAACATGAATATGCTTTGTGAGTAGTTACGTTTGTTCCTGAGGACATGGGTGAAGTCTTGCTATTAGTAGTCATGTGAATTTGGTATTTGTTTGATATTTTGATGAGATGTATGTTGTCTTTTATTCTAGTGGTGTTATGTGAACGTCGACTACATGACACTTCACCATTATTTGGGCCTAGAGGAAGGCATGGGGAAGTAATAAGTAGATGATGGGTTGCTAGAGTGACAGAAGCTTAAACCCTAGTTTATGCGTTGCTTCGTTAGGGGCTGATATGGATCCATATGTTTAATGTTGTGGCTAGGTTTACCTTAAAACTTCTTTTGTAGTTGTGGACGCTTGCAATAGGGGTTAATCATAAGTGGGATGCTTGTCCAAGTTAGGGCAGTACCCAAGTACCGGTCCGCCCACATATCAAATTATCAAAGTACCGAACGCGAATCATATGAACGTGATGAAAACTAGCTTGGCGATAATCCCAATGTGTCCTCGGGAGATCCTTTCTAACTATTAGAAATTGTCCAGGCTTATCCTTTGCTACATAAAGGATTGGGCCACCTTGCTGCACTTTACTTATTTTATTTACTTATTACTCGTTACTATTTATCTTATCACAAAACTATCTATCACCTACAATTTCAGTGCTTGCAGAGAAAACCTTACTGAAACCCGCTTATCATTTCCTTATGCTCCTCGTTGGGTTCGACACTCTTACTTATCGAAAGGACTACGATTGATCCCCTACACTTGTGGGTCATCAACCTACTAACCGGAGGCCCGGCCCGTATTACTGTTTTTTTGCCTATTTCAGTATTTTGAAGAAAAGGAATAACAAACGGAGTCCAAACGGAATGAAATCTTCGGGAGCGTGATTTTTGGAACGAACGTGATCCAGGGGACTTGGAGTGCAAGTCAAGAAGCAGCCGAGACGGCCATGAGAGGGTAGGGCGCCCCCCTGTCTCGTGGGCCCTCGGGCGGCCACCGACGTACTTCTTCCTCCTATATAAGCCTACGTACCCTGAAAACATCCAGGGAGCCAACGAAACACAATTTCCACCGCTGTAACCTTCTGTATCTGTGAGATCCTATCTTGGAGCCTTCGTCGGCGCTCCGTCAGAGGGGCAATCTACCATGGAGGGCTTCTACATCAACACCATAGCCCCTCCGATGAGTTGTGATTAGTTTAGCACAGACCTTTGGGTCCATAGTTATTAGCTAGATGGCTTCTTCTCTCTTTTTGGATCTCAATACAATGTTCTCCCCCTCTCTTGTGGAGATCTATTTGATGTAAACTCTTTTTGTAGTGTGTTTGTGGAGATCCGATGAATTGTGGGTTTATGATCAAGTTTATCTATGAGAAATATTTGAAGCTCCTCTGAATTCTTTTATGTATGATTGAGTTATCTTTTCAAGTCTCTTCGAATTATCAGTTTGGTTTGGCCTACTAGATTGATCTTTCTTGCCATGGGAGAAGTGCTTAGCTTTGGGTTCAATCTTGCGGTGTCCTTACCTAGTGACAGAAAGGGTTACAAGGCACGTATTGTATTGTTTCCATCAAGGGTAAAAAGATGGGGTTTATATCATATTGCATGAGTTTATCCCTCTACATTATGTCATCTTGCTTAATGTGTTACTCTGTTCTTATGAACTTAATACTCTAGATGCAGGCAGGAGTCGGTAGATGTGTGGAGTAATAGTAGTAGATGCAGGCAAGAGTAGGTCTACTTGTCACGGACGTGATGCCTATATACATGATCATGCCTAGATAATCTCATAATTATTCGCTTTTCTATCAATTGCTCGACAGTAATTTGTTCACCCACCGTAATACTTATGCTATCTTGAGAGAAGCCTCTAGTGAAACCTATGGCCCCCGAGTCTATATCTTATCATATTTGCTTCCAATCTACTTTTATTTGCATCTTTACTTTTTGCATCTATATTATAAAATACCAAAAATATATTTATCTTATCATACTATCTCTATTAGATCTCACTTTCGCAAGTGGCTGTGAAGGGATTGACAACCCCTTTATTGCGTTGGTTGCAAGTTCTTTGTTTGATTGTGTAGGTGCGTGGGACTTTTGAGGAGCCTCCTACTGGATTGATACCTTGGTTCTCAAAAACTGAGGGAAATACTTACGCTACTATTGCTGCATCACCCTTCTCTCTTCAAGGAAAACCAATGCAAGCTCAAGACGTAGCAATATGTCTCATGAGTTTAACTTTGCCAAGTTTCATAGATAACCCCATGATAAAGAATTGCCTAGTAAGGATGAAATTATTGGTCTTGCTTCTATTGTCGTGCCTCCTAATGATCCTTTAGAACAATATTTGCTAGACCATGAAAATGATATGTTTATGAATGAAAGAAGGGAAATAGATGAAGTATTCTTTAAACAGGGACCTATTCTGAAACACAACTTGCCTGTTGAAATCCTAGGGGATCCTTCTCCACCTAAGGGTGATCCCGTGTTTGAGCTTAAACCATTACCTGATACTCTTAAATATGCTTATATTGATGAAAAGAAGATATATCCTGTTATTATTAGTGCTAACCTTTCAGAGCAGGTGTCGGGGAAACTGATCCACGAGCACCTATGGGACCGGCGGACCGGGCCCCTTTCGGTTCGGCGGGGGGCGGAGGTCGCACGAAGAGCAGATCGAGGCGAAGCACACGAGCAGTTTACCCAGCTTCGGAGCTCTCCGGAGAGATAATACTCCTACTGCTGCTTGTCTGATTGTATTGTGTTCTCGCTCTAGAGAGCTAAGTGTTTTCTAGCTTCGAGATGATCTGAACCTCTCGAACTCGCTGAACCCCGAACCCCCTCTACGTTGCGCATGGGCCTCCTTTTATATGCACAAGGGGTCACCGACAGGTGGCAACGTAGAGAAGGGTAAGAACGTAAAAAGAGAGGTAGTTGGTACAGTTGCCTGCACAGTGCACCCTACCTAACCCTGACGGCAGGGGACAAGGGCCTTAAATGCCCGTCTGTGTCGCCCAAACAGTGCAGAAAAGGACCGTTAGGGGCGCCACCATTTGCCACGATGTCGATCTTGTCAGCGTCGCATGCCTCCGCGCACCGCTGGCTGCACAGCCCTCTGCCACGCGCGCCTGGAGAGGCCCCCAGGGCGACATGTTGGTGGATGCGCTGGAGCGTGGGCACAGAGTGGCCGCTTGCCGCGGCAAGCGCCTTGCCGCGGTCGTGGTCTTGTCGCGCCCGGAAGCTTGTCGCTCGTCTGGCCTTGTCGGGACGCGTGGTGCGTCGCGGCAAGTTCCTTGAGATGCCACGGTTGGCCTTCCCGACAAGCTCCTCTTGCCGGGGCCTTGTCTTCTTGACTTGAACACTTTGTTCTTGAACGGCTCCAAAGGAGCCACGGAGTATCTTGGCGGTCACCCGGCAAGCCCTTGCCGCGGGGCGCTGCAACTGCCCATGCACAAGTTCGGGGTACTAGGGTACCCCTATTCTAGTACACCGACAGGAGCCCCCGGGCCTGGGCCACACACGGTGCCGAGCGCTGTTGGGCCAGGCCCAAAACAGGGCACGGGCACGCGTGGCCCGGGTAACGCCGAATCTTGCTCTGTACCCACCGCGCCCTCCCCCAATGGCACGCGTTGAATGTGGCATCGTGGGAGAGATCGTGGGGGGTTCTTTATTCAGAAGGGCGAAACGTCCGCCCCCTCCCTCTTTATAAGCAGGGGAAACAGGGGCAGTTTCCCCACTTCGCCGTTGGTTGCTCCAAGTCCAGAAATCTCTGCCGCTCCCCCCTCCTCGAAGCAGAAAGAGAGCAGCGCTCCGCCCCCCATCGCCATCAGCACCACCAACGCCTTCGACCTCCTCCGCCACTTCCGCCATGGCTCCGAAAGCCGACAAGGGAAAGGGCATGAAGTCGGCCGAGGCGCAGCGGCTCGCGGCGCTGCGGAAGGAGCGGGCCATCTTCCCCCCTCAGCTCGGCGCCAAGGAGCTGAGGGAGTACTACTACCTTTTCTGGTTGACGGAGACGCGTGCGCACCCGCGCACGAGGGTACTCCCGGCCACCGCATCGGAGCTGGCTCCAACCGGGTACCCATTCTTCGCGCTTTTCTTCTACTGCGGGCTCTGCCCGCCCTTCTCGGAGTTCTTCTGTGATATCATGAACACGTACGGGCTCCGCCTCCTAGATTTCACCCCCAACGCCGTCCTCACAATGGCAGTTTTCGCACATCTGTGCGAAAACTTTGTCGGAGTCCTCCCCAATGTAGCCCTTTTCCGCCACTTCTTCATGCCTCGGGTCGAGAGAGGAGAGCCGCTTGCCGGAGGGATCGCCTGGATCTCGAGAGTCGGCAAGAAGGAAGCGTATCTGGAGGGTGAGCTTCGCAGCAAATGGGAGGAGTGGAGAGCGGAGTGGTGTTGGATTGTTGAGGAGAACCCGCAGCCGTTCACTGCCGTGCGCCAAGCCCCAATAGTACACGGCAACGATTGGAGCAACGTGGCCCCGGAAGATGACAGGCTGAAGATCGCCGTCACCAGAATCCTCTGCCTTAGGCTTGCCGGGCTCACTGTAGGCGCTGTCGGCGCAGATTTCCTTCGTTGCCGCATCGCCCCCCTGCAGGAGAGAGGGAGGCCCTCCTGGGAGTTCAAGAACTCGGCGGACATCATGAGGCTGCGCCCGGGCCTCAACTTCAATTTCACCGTCCTGGAGCTGGATGCAATGCTCCTGGAGCTGTTCAAACATGACCCTCAGCACCCGTTCCTGTTGCCGAGGAGCGTCATCCCGCTGTGCAACAATTCTTCACTTGACCGGATCCGCGCGATGATGCCATTGTGCGACTCTCACGGAATCGCCCCAACTTGGCAAGAGCCGGCGGATGACGTCGTGCGGGCGTTCTTCGACAGTCTGGAGGAAGTGCCGATCTGCACCGACGAGCAGAGGAGCCTCACCCGTGACACTACCGACGCGGAGCTGCAGCGCATCGCCACTAGGGCAGAAGAGCCTGCGGCAGCAGCTGCCGCGGGCGAGTTCGGGTTCACCGAGGCGGAGGCAGAGGCAGCAGAGGCGGCAAGCCTTGCCGAGCGCGAGGAGTTCGCTGGCGAAGAAGATCTTGCCGGCCCTAAAGCCGAGCCGAGCGAGCCCGGCGAGCAAGAGCCAGAGCCTTCAGACAGCTTGCCACAAGTGGAGCCCCCGACAGCACCAAAAAGGCGTCTCCGCAGGGCCGGGGACGCAGCGGGGCGCCAGACGGGTCAACAGCCGCCGAGCCGCGCGACACGCTCTACCGCGGCAAGCTCCGTTGCCGCGGGAGCGTCTCCCGCCGCTGCGGCAACCAGAGCGGGACCTTCCCGGTCCACCGACACCGCCCCCGCCAAGCGGGCAAGGGAGCCCACTTCTCCGCCTCACCGCACCGGAGGGGAGCCAGACTTCGATCTCTCCGTGCTCAGCTCCGATGATGAGGAAGAAGAGTAAGCTTTCTTGTTGTCCTCGTAGTTCTTCAATCTTGTCGCTTTTATTCTGTATCTGACTTTGCTTCGATCTGAATCCATTCCTTTTCAGGACGTTGGCCCAGAGAGCGGTGAAGAGGGCCAAGGCCTCGGTGATCGTCATCGAAGACGATCCCACCGTGTCAGCAGGGGGCGTGCCTGAGCCCACCTTGACGGACCTGGCAACCACTCCGCAAAGCAGCCCCCAGCGCAGCCCCCAGTGTAAGTTTACAATTTACTTCCCGCCGTCAGGTGCGCATGGTTGCTCTTTTCTCTTACTGATATCTTGATTGTTGGATTTGTGTAGGAGCGGAGCAGCCTCACCAGGAGGTCCCGGAAGCCGCCCCCGAAGCGCCATCTGCTTCGACTACGCCGCCAAGGGTGGAGTCCCCGGCAACGGAGCGCTCTCCGGCAAGGGAGAACTCTCCGACAAGGGCTGATTCTCCGGCAAGGGAAGACGCCAATGATCCTCCGGCGGCTGATACCGGGACCGCAGATCCCAGCACAGGTAATCCACTTGCCTACAAACCTGCCCTTGGATTTTTCTTCTTCTGACTTTGTTTTTGCATATTCACTTGACTTCCCTCCCTTCTTCGTTCTTCAGATCCACCCACCACTGAGCCGATGGAGATCGAAGCCGCTGAAGGAGAGGCCGGCGCTGATGAGCCCGCCGGCGAAGAGGCCGCCAAGGCTGCCGCCGCAGAAGCCGGCGACGGATCCGGTGGTCGTACTGATGGCCCTGAGGCCGCAGAAGCGCCAGGCGCTGCACCGACCGCCGATCCTCCCGCCGCTGCCGCAGCGCCAGACTCCGAGGAGCCCCAGCCCGGCGCTTACTTGAAGGCCGGCGATGGCGTCTTCATCAAGCTCCCCTGGGCTTCGAGCTCCAGGGCGCCGGTCGAGGGAGAAACTTTCGACGGAGAAGTGCTCGCCTCCGCCGGATTGTCGTTGGTTGACGCGCCAAGCAGCAGCAACGAGCCTGAAGAGGAGCGGCTGCTGCGGAAGCTGACGTCGCTTTACCGCGCCCGACAGGCCAAGCTGGCTTCCCGAGAAGCGCTTGTCGCGAGGGCGGGAGTTGATATCGAGAAGCGTGCGGAGGAGCTCCGGGACCTCAGGCAAGAAACTCTCCGGAGCCTGGCAGAAGAGCGGGAGCAACTTTTCGGGGAGCGGAAAGCTTTCCTCCTCGAGAAGGCTGAGGTCGAAGAGAAGCAATGGCTTGTCGCTGAAAGCCTGTTTGCTCAAGAAGGGGAGTTGGCGGAGCGCAAGGTGAACCTTGACAGCCACGAGGAGGAGCTCGCCGCGTGGGAGCAAGCCATTGACGGGGCTCTCAAGGAGTCAAAGGACGCTGTCGCAGCTGCCGAGGCCGCCAAGAAGGAGCTCGAGGCGAAAGTGGTGCAGCTGAAGGCCAATCTCCGGACGAGCGGCGAGGAGCTTACCGCGCTCAAGCACGAGCGCGAGAAGGATGCTGCTGCCCATGGTGAGCTGCAAGGTCTTCTCGCGGAGAGGAACAAGGAGCTCGGCGCCGCCAAGGACTCCAACGCGGATCTCGAGCTGAAGCTGGCCACGCTGACGTAGACGCTGGACGCCGCCAAGGAGCGAGAGGTGGCCTTGTCGGAGAAGATCAAGGCCGACGAGGCGCTGCTGGCGATCATTGCCGTCACCCAGAACTCGTTTAGGGAGACGGTGGAGCACTGGACCGAGGGTCTGGTGAATATCGCCGCAGTCATCGACGGGGAGCTGGCGCAGCTGGGGATGGAGGACTTCGGGTATCCTTCCGACGAGCATCTCCAACCCAGCGCCAAGCTTAGCCTGTTCTTCAAGGGTGTGGCGACGGCCCTCCAGCGGCTTCGGGAGAAGATCCCAAAGCAGCTGGCCGACGAGTCGCGCAAGATTTGCGCGGGAGTTCTTCAGAAGGTGCTGGTGAAGGTGGCTTTCCGCAACCCGGGCCTCAACCTCACCAACGTCCTCAGATCCCTGCCGCCCGACGCCGATCTGGAAGCGCTCAAGGCCCTTGTCGCACCCATTGTGGACAAGGTGAGCGAGATCAGGAGGGTTGAGGGTGGTCGCGTAGACTAGGCCGCCTGCTTTATCTTTTTCCTTGTCGCTGTTAGTCATGTCATAGGAACAATGCGTTAGAGCTGCGACAAGTTATCTTGTAATATAACTTTATTTTGGATATCAATTGTTATGTTATCTCCTTTACTAGATCCCTTGTTTTGTATGTTTTCACCCTACGCTTTTAGGGAACTTGTCGGCGCGGGCACCCGAGCCGCGAGCGCTGAGTGCGGGACGTCAGCAGCCTGCTGGCGGTGCCGCTCCGACAAGAAACCTCGTCGCGACTAGTTGCAGCACACTTAAATTGTTGAGCGGACTCGAAACAAAGTAAGGGCGCATCTAGCTACGAGTTGGTTCCTCCGTGCACAAGTTTTCCATACAAAGCACGGTCGTTCGAGGAAGATAACTTAAAAATTAAAAACTAATTGCTCAGACTTTGGCAACTTAGCTTTTCTGTCGTCTGCTTCCCGGCAAGGCAAATCTTCCTTAAACGACGCCTGGTCCACACCATTATCTTCTCCTTCCCCCCGGCAAACTTGTGTGCGAGGGAACCTTCCTTTCCTTTGTTTGAGAAAAAGAAAGAAGAGAAAATAAAGATATGGTGCCTTTCGGCTCGTTATTGCTTACCGGGGGTAGGTGCTACACAAAGTGTCAGATAAAGCATGCAAATGTAAAGTAAAAAGCATGAAACTGACAAGGTGTGCAGAGCACATGAGCTTTTCTTATGCACGGGATCTGCGCCCGGCTTTGTACAAACGATTACATGCAACAGCGGCAAGACTTGTACAAAAGGTGGTTGCCGGAACAGGTTCCGGCAACCGCGCCCTACGGGTAAAACTTACGAAGATGCTCAATGTTCCAGGAGTTGCTCACCGGAATGCCATCTTCGGTCTCAAGGCGGACAGCGCCAGGCCTAGTGACTCGTTTCACCCGGTAAGGGCCTTCCCACTTCGGCGTCAACTTGTTGGAATTCTTGGCGGACTGAACTCGCCGAAGAACAAGGTCGCCTTCCTCGAAGCTTCTGGCATTAACTTTGCGGCTATGGTAGCGGCGCAAAGCTTGCTGGTATCGAGCAGCTCGTACAGCAGCCTAAAGACGACCCTCCTCAAGGAGTAGCGCGTCATCTTGTCGCAGCTGCTCTTGCTCAAGCTCATCATAAGCGAGCACTCGAGGTGATCCGTATATGAGTTCCATGGGGAGAATTGCCTCCGCTCCATAGACTAGAGCGAAAGGCGTCTGGCCAGTGGCTCGATTTGGCGTCGTCCTGATCGACCAAAGAACCACCGGCAGCTCCTCGGTCCAGTTTCTTCCGCACTTGTGCAGCCTGTCGAAAGTTCTGGTCTTGAGTCCGCGCAGCACTTCAGCGTTTGCCCTCTCCGCTTGACCGTTGCTTCTCGGGTGAGCAACAGAAGCGAAGCAGACCTTGGCGCCAAGATCTTGGACTTACTGCATGAAGGTGCGGCTCGTGAATTGTGTGCCGTTGTCGGTGATGATCCGGTTAGGGATCCCGAAACGACAAACAATCGACCTGAAGAACTTGACTGCTGACTGTGCTGTCACCTTCCTCACTGGTTCCACTTCCGGCCACTTTGTGAACTTGTCGATTGCAACGTACAAGTACTCAAAGCCCCCGACAGCTCGGGGGAAAGGGCCGAGGATATCGAGCCCCCAGACCGAAAATGGCCAGGATAAAGGGATCGTCTGGAGAGCTTGAGCTGGCTGATGTATCTGCTTGGAATGGAACTGGCACGCTTCACACTTGGTTACTTGTGCAGTTGCATCCTGGAGGGCTGTCGGCCAAAAGAAACCTTGCCGGAAAGCTTTGCCGGCAAGTGCTCTTGCGCCAATGTGGTGACCACATATGCCTCCATGTATCTCTGCCAACAGCTTCTGTCCGTCTTCCCGGCAAATACACTTCAATTTCACACCGTTGAGTCTCCTTCTGTACAGTATGTTGTCGACAAACTGGTACATACTTGACAGCCGGGCTACTTTTTCCGCTTCTTCTTGCTCTTCGGGAAGTTCTCCTGTCTGGAGGAAATGGACAATCTGTTGTGCCCATGCTGGAGCTTGCGGCTCGACAACAAGGACTAAAGGCACATCTGCTGCTGCGGGAACATCTGCTTCTACGGCGAGAACCTGCGGCTCAGCCGGAGCTTGATGTTCCCCGTCAAGCTTGCCGGAACAAAGCTTGTCGGGAGCGTCTGCTTCGACGGAACAAGCACTAAGACTTGCCGGAGCAAACTGCCCCTTAGCATCTTTGGCATTGATCTTGGGGACTTTCTTGGCGGCGGCTTGGGGAAGCTCTGCCGGAAAGTAGTCGCCGGAAATCAACTTTCTCTTCTTGCTTTGTCCAGTTGATGGTGTCACGGATGGTTGAGTCAGCTTGAGCACAAAGATCCCTGGTTCCACAGGTAGTTTAAATGCGGCGCACTTTGACAGGCCATCAGCAATGTCATTCTGAGCTCTTGGAACATGTTCCATCTGTAGGCCGTCAAAGTGCTCTTCTAGCTTTCTCACTTCATCAACATAAGCTTCCATCAATGGACTCTGATAACTCTTGTTCACTTGACGGATGACAAGCTGTGAGTCTCCCCTGACAATGAGCTTCTTAATCCCAAGGTCTGCCGCGATCCTGAGACCGGCAAGCAAGCCTTCATACTCTGCAGTATTGTTCGTTGCTTGCTCCTTGGGAAAGTGCATCTGGACTACGTACTTGAGGTGCTCTCTGGTGGGTGCGACAAGCAGCACGCCCGCACCGGCGCCTTGCAGCAAGAAGGCACCATCAAAGTACATCAGCCATTCTTTACTTGCCTCCTTGATGGGGATGCTCATCTCTGGAATTTCTTCATCCGGTGTTGGCGTCCACTCTGCTATGAACTCTGCCAATGCTCTGCTTTGGATAGTTGAAGTGCTTTCAAACTTGAGGCCAAAGCTTGACAGTTCCAGTGCCCACTCGACAATCCTGCCTGTTGCTTCTGGATTTTGCAGTATCCTCTTCAACGGAAAGCGAGTGACAACTGTAATCTCATGTGCTTGGAAGTAATGGCGCAGCTTTCTCGAGGCCATGAGAAGGCCGAAAAGCAACTTCTGCACGCCGGAGTACCTTGACCTAGCCCCCTGCAAAAGGGAACTGACAAAGTAAACTGGGCGCTGCACCATTTTCTTTTGCATCTCCTTATGCTCTTGCGCAGATCCATCTTTGTCGGGACCAGAGCCTGCCGGACAAGAGCTTGCCGGACCAGAGCTTGCCGGACCAGAGCTTGCCGGTGAAGCCCCCTGCTTGTCGCTGGATGCATCTGTCGTGGTTGCTGGCTCATCATCTGCCTTCCTCTGCGCCACTAACGCAGCACTAACCACTTGATTGGTTGCCGCTATATACAGCAGCAACTTCTCTTATGGCCTAGGTGCGACAAGTGTTGGAGCGGAGGACAGGTATCTCTTCAAGTCCTGCAACGCAGCCTCCGCTTCCAGAGTCCATTTCATTGGACCTGCCTTTTTCAATATTTTGAAAAACGGCAGGGCGCGTTCAGCAGATCTAGAGATAAACCTGCTGAGAGCAGCCACGCAACCGGCAAGTCTTCGTACATCCTTGACGCGCTTTGGTGCTTCAATCTGCTCAATGGCCTTAATCTTGTCGGGATTGGCTTCAATTCCCCGCTGAGACACAAAGAACCTGAGAAGCTTGCCGGAAGGGACTCCAAACACACACTTCTCGGGGTTGAGCTTGAGGTTGATCTTGCGCAGATTTGCAAAGGTTTCATCTAAATCTTGGATCAGGGTTGCTTTGTCCTTGCTCTTGACCACTATGTCATCCATGTAGGCTTCCACATTTCTGTGCATTTGCGGCTCAAAAGCGTGATGGACTACCCTTGCAAATGTTGAACCAGCGTTCTTCAAACCAAAGGGCATCCGTACAAAACAGTACGTGCCACACGGGGTGATGAACGCGGTTTTCTCCTCATCCTCTTCTGCCATGAAGATCTGATGGTATCCTGAGTATGCATCAAGAAATGAAAGCAAGTCACATCCGGCTGTGGAGTCAACAATCTGGTCGATGCGCGGCAAGGGAAATGGGTCTTTGGGACAAGCTTCATTGACATCGGTAAAATCGATACAAAGCCTCCATTTCCCGTTGGCCTTGCGTACGACAATAGGATTGGCCAACCACGTAGGATGGAGCACTCCTCTAACAAGGCCTGCTGCTTCCAACTTCTTGATCTCTTCTGCAATGAATTCTTGGCGCTCCACTACTTGTTTCCTGACTCTCTGCTTGACAGGCCGCGCATGAGGACAGACGGCAAGGTGGTGCTCGATTACTTTCCTGGGAACACCGGGGATGTCAGACGGTTGCCATGCAAACACGTCGACATTCGCCCGCAGGAAAGCAACGAGCGCGCTTTCCTATTTAGGGTCGAGCGTGGCACTGATGGTGAAGGTACCACCAGTGCCGTCCTCCTTGGCGGACACCTTCTTGGTCTCTGGTGGAGCTGCCATTGCCTTCTTACACTTGCCAGTGGAGCTCGATGGTGCGTCCTCGATGGTAGCGCAGCACTCCGAAGAGGTGCGCTTGCCGGAGTGGGCATCAGAACTCCTGCCGGACTTGGTCTTCTTCTTCCCCCCGGGAGCTTCAGCGGCAAGTGACGTGCGATCCGCTGCGGCTGCTGCTTCCTGGTAGATCTTGTCGGCGCAGATAAGAGCATCCTTCTTGTCGCCAGGGACAGAGATGACGCTTATCGGGCCTGGCATCTTCAGTATGTTGTATGCATAGTGAGAGGCTGCCATGAATTTGGCGAGTGCTGGACGGCCGAGTATTCCATTGTAAGGCAATGGAAAATCAGCAACGTCAAAAGTGACCCTCTCAGTCCTAAAGTTCAGCTCGTTGCCAAATGTTACCGGCAACGTGATCTTTCCCTTCGGCTTGCTCCTTCCCGGATTGATTCCTTGAAAAGTACCGGTCTCTTCGAGCTCGCTGTTAGGGATCTGGAGTTTCTGGAGCACCGCGGAGGAGATCAGGTTCAAGCCGGCCCCGCCGTCAACTAGCATCTTAGTGACCTTGAGGTTGCGGATAGTTGGTGATACCAACATCGGCAAGCACCCGACCGCAGTTATGCGATCTGGGTGGTCCTCAATATCAAAGATGATAGGCGTGCTGGACCATTTCAGAGGCCGGCGTGACTCGACAGGTGGTTCTGCCGCATTGACTTCCCGCACCCATTGTTTGAGCTGGCGGTGTGAAGTATGCTGAGAAGCACCACCGTCAATGCACAGGACCTCTGTGGCTTTCTGGAACTCCTGCTCATCGGTATCATCATCATCCATGTCTTAGTCGTCATCGTCATCTTCATCCTTGTCGCGGCCGCGGGGAGGTCTGTCTCCTTGCCGCTGCTTGGCCTTGCCGCGGCGTCCTCCCCGGCCGGGACGTTTCTTGCCGGATCCACCAGCACCTTCCTGGGCCTTCTCCTTCTCGCGCCGCTCGTATTCAGCCTTTTGCTGTTCGACAAGCTGCTCGACTTTCTTGCAGCTCTGGAGGTCATGGCCCTTGGTGCGGTGAATCTTGCAGTACTGCTTGTTGGTGCTGTCCTGCTTGTCGGCGGCCACCACAGCCTCTGCGGCAATCTCCTTGCCGGAGCCACCAGCTTTGGCTTTCTGGGCGCCACCTCCGTTGTCGGACTGCTCGACAACTAGCACCTCTTTGCCTTTCTTCTTTCTATTATTCCGCCGCCGGTTTTGACTTGCCGGGGCGGTATCCTCACTGTCAGATCCTCCTGCTCCTGTGTTCTCTCTGGGAAGTCTCCTCCCTTCCTCAGCACGTGCACACTTGTCGGCCAGGGCATATAGCTCACTGACGTCTCTGATCTTGCACATCGCCATCTCCTCCCGCATCCTGCGGTTCCGCACGTTCTGATGGAACGCGCTGATCACCGCGGCAGGATGGACGTCTGGGATGTTGTGCTGTACGCTGCTGAATCTCTGAATGTACTTGCGCAGGGGCTCTCCTTCCTTCTGGGCGAGCAGGTGAAGGTCACTCTCTTGGCCATGAGGCTTGTGGCCGCCTGTGAAGGCGCCGACAAACTGATGGCACAGGTCAGCCCAGGAAGATATGGAGTTGTCCGGCAAGTGCATGAGCCAGGATCTGACATTAGGCTTGAGCACCAACGGGAAGTAGTTGGCGAGGATCTTGTCGTCTCGCCCCCCAGTAGCTTGCACGGCAATGGTGTAGATGCTGAGAAACTCCGACGGGTGCGTCTTGCTGTCGTACTTCTCCGGTACATCTGGTTTGAAATTCTTCGTGCTGGGCCACTAGACCTGCCGCAGCTCACGAGTGAACGCAGGGCAACCTACCGCGTACGGCAAGTCGCCTGGTTCACCGGGCGCGTGCATGTCAACAGAGTTCCCAGCGCACTTGTTGGATTGACGTCGCGCTTCTCTTCGGCGCTCGATGCGAGTTCGAGCGTCTTCTTGCTGTCTATCACGAAGAACTTGGCGCTGATCGCGACGAGCTCGTGGATACGACGATGCGGTGGAGTCGCTGTCGAGGTGGATCCGGCGAGTCGGCGATCTTGGCCTTCGGGGTGGAGAGTGCATGGTGGTTGCACCCCCACCAGTTTCGTCGCCACCGGCTTGCGCCTGGCAGTCCTGCCGCGGCAGTGACGTGATCGGCTGCCGTGGAGTGTCGCCATTGGCGAAGCCGATGAGGCTCTGAATGGTGGCCCTCCATTGGTCGATCTTGTCTTCCGCAGGAGGATAGTCCAGGAGCAGTTGAGCTCGCGCCAGAGCTTCTGCTGGAGTGGTGGGCGATAGTGGTGATCGGTGCGAGGAGCGGGATGTGCTCGGACTTCTAACTATGTTAGAAGGAGGAGTACCCCGTCCGGGCGACCGTGCCTCACTCGTGCTAGCATGTTGGCGTGCATGCTGGTCTTGAGCGCCCCGAGACCCACCAGCTTGATCTTGGTCCAACAAGCGTATGGTGCTGTGAACACCATGACGCTGTCGGTCCTGCGTCTCCTGAGAGGGGCGCGGCGGAAGTACGGACACCGAGGTTTGTGCAGCCTTGTCCTTGGACCTGGCAGCACCGTGAGCTTCCTCGACGATGTCTGTTCTTCCACCAGTGTCAACCCCACCACCCGTTTGCTCCGGTGGCGGTGAGATCGACGCGGACGGAGCAGTTGCCTCCGAAGCCTTCTTCTTCGGTGGCATGTTGATGATGAAAGTGAAGATCTAGCTCGTGTGAACGCCGGATCAGGTTCGCACAATCTCGACGCCCCCTACCTGGCGCGCCAAAGATGTTGGGGAAACTGATCCACGAACACCTATGGGACCGGCGGACCGGGCCCCTTTCGGTTCGGCGGGGGGCGGAGGTCGCACGAAGAGCAGATCGAGGCGAAGCACACGAGCAGTTTACCCAGCTTCGGAGCTCTCCGGAGAGATAATACTCCTACTGCTGCTTGTCTGATTGTATTGTGTTCTTGCTCTAGAGAGCTAAGTGTTTTCTGGCTTCGAGATGATCTGAACCTCTCGAACTCGCTGAACCCCGAACCCCCTCTATGTTGTGCATGGGCCTCCTTTTATATGCACAAGGGGTCACCGACAGGTGGCAGCGTAGAGAAGGGTAAGAACGTAAAAAGAGAGGTAGTTGGTACAGTTGCGTGCACAGTGCACCCTACCTAACCCTGACGGCAGGGGACAAGGGCCTTAAATGCCCGTCTGTGTCGCCCAAACAGTGCAGAAAAGGACCGTTAGGGGCGCCACCGTTTGCCACGATGTCGACCTTGTCAGCATCGCATGCCTCCGCGCACTGCTGGCTGCACAGCCCTCCGCCACGCGCGCCTGGAGAGGCCCCCAGGGCGACACATTGGTGGATGCGCTGGAGCGTGGGCGACACTTTGTTCTTGAACGGCTCCAAAGGAGCCACGGAGTATCTTGGCGGTCACCCGGCAAGCCCTTGCCGCGGGACGCTGCAACTGCCCGTGCACAAGTTCGGGGTACTAGGGTACCCCTATTCTAGTACACCGACAGCAGGAAGAGGATAGATTATTGAAAACTCTAAAGAAGCACCATGCTGCTATTGGATATACTCTTGATGATCTTAAGGGCATTAGGCCCACTCTATGCCAACACAAAATAAAATTGGAGAAAGACACCAAACCAGTTATTGATCACCAGCGACGGTTAAATCCTAAGATGAAAGAAGTGGTAAGAAAGAAAATACTAAAGATCCTTGAGGCAGGTATAATTTATCCCATTGCTGATAGTCAGTGGGTAAGCCCTGTCCATTGTGTCCCTAAGAAGGGAGGTATTACTGTTGTTCCAAATGATAAATATGAATTGATCCCGCAAAGAATTATTACAGGTTATAGGATGGTAATTGATTTCGGTAAGTTAAATAAAGCTACTAAAAAGGATCATTACCGTCTACCTTTTATTGATCAAATGCTAGAAAGATTATCCAAACATACACATTTTTGCTTTCTAGACGGTTACTCTGGTTTCTCTCAAATACCTGTGTCAGCGGAGGATCAAGAAAATACCACTTTTACTTGCCCTTTCGGTACTTTTGCTTATAGACGTATGCCTTTTGGTTTATGTAATGCACCTGCTACCTTTCAAAGATGCATGATGGCTATATTCTCTGACTTTGGTGAAAAGATTTGTGAGGTTTTCATGGATGATTTCTCCGTTTATGGGTCTTCTTTTGATGATTGCTTGAGCAACCTTGATCGAGTTTTGTAGAGATGCAAAGATACTAGTCTCGTCTTGAATTGGGAGAAGTGCCACTTTATGTTTAATGAAGGCATTGTCTTGAGGCATAAAATTTCTGAAAGAGGCATTGAAGTTGATAAAGCTAAGGTTAATGCTATTGAAAAGATGTCGTGTCCCAAGGACATCAAAGGTATGAGAAGTTTCCTTGGTCATGCCAGTTTTTATAGGAGGTTCATTAAGGACTTCTCAAAAATTTCTAGGCCTCTGACTAATTTATTGCAAAGAGATATTCCTTTTGTCTTCGATGATGATTGTGTAGAAGCATTTGAAATACTTAAGAAGGCTTTGATTTCTGCTCCTATTGTTCAGCCACCTGATTGGAATTTACCCTTTGAAATTATGTGCTATGCTAGTGATTATGCTGTAGGTGTTGTTCTAGGACAAAGAGTTGATAAGAAAGTAAATGTTATTCAATATGCTAGTAAAACTCTAGATAGTGCCCACAGAAATTATGCTACTACTGAAAAAGAATTCTTAGCAGTTGTATTTGCTTGTGATAAATTCAGACCTTATATTGTTGATTCAAAAGTAACTATTCACACTGATCATGCTGCTATTAAATATCTTATGGAAAAGAAAGATGCTAAACCTAGACTTATTAGATGGGCTCTCCTGCTACAAGAATATGATTTGCATATTATTGATAGAAAGGGAGCTGAGAACCCCGTTGCAGACAACTTGTCTAGGTTAGAGAATGTTCTTGATGACACACTACCTATTAATGATAGCTTTCTTGATGAACAATTAGCTAGCATAAATGCTTCTCGTACTACTCCATGGTATGCTGGTTATGCTAATTACGTTGTTGCTAAATTTATACCACATAGTTTCACATACCAGCAAAAGAAAAAGTTCTTCTATGATTTAAGACATTACTTGTGGGATGACCCACACCTTTATAAAAAAGGAGTAGATCGTGTTATTAGACGTTGTGTACCTGAGCATGAACAGGAACAGATCCTACGCAAGTGTCACTCCGAGGCTTATGGAGGACACCATGCTGGAGATAGAACTGCACATAAGGTATTGCAATCTGGTTTTTATTGGCCTACTCTCTTCAAAGATGCCCGTAAGTTTGTCTTGTCTTGTGATGAATGTCAAAGAATTGGTAATATTAGTAGACGTCAAGAAATGCCTAAATGGGAAGGCACTAAATGGTAATGTAGGTGACTATGTGTTGATATCCAACTCTCGTTTAAGATTGTTTGCTGGAAAACTTCTCTCTAAATGGGAAGGCCCTTACGTTATCGAGAAGGTCTATCATTCCGGTGCCATAAAAATCAACAACTTCGAGGTCACAAATCCGAAGGTGGTGAATGGTCAAAGAATCAAACATTATATCTCAGGTAATCCTATAAATGTTGAAACCAATGTTATTGAAACCGTAACCCCGGAGGAATACATAAGAGACACTTTTCAGAACGTTTGAGACTCCGAAAAGGAATAGGTATGTGGTACAGTAAGTAAACCGACTCCAAAACAGTTCTAATAGGAATTTTTCTCCGTTTTGGAATATTTAAGAAAATAGGAAAAATAAGTAGTCCGGAAAGGACACGAGGCGTCCACGAGGGTGGAGGGCGCCCCCCCCCCTGCCTCGCGCACCTCGTGTGCTCTCCGGACTCCGTTTTCTTGCACATTACTTCTTTTGGTCGGTAAAAATGCATTATATAATCTTCTGAAGGTTTTGATCACCGTATCACGCAAATATCCTCTATGTTTGTTTCGAGTTGTTTTTCTGACAGACCTAGATCACCATGACGTCTTCAAGCGCCCCCAAGGACAAGTTTTTCGGGAAGGTTATCAACCCCTACCTCGCGGAGGTGTTGCATCACCCTCAAACCATTGAGATGCATGAGGGGGTGCTGCCCATCCGCGATGTTGAAGGACCAAGGAGGACCGGAAGCGTGGAGACAAGGCTCAAAGCAATGAACCACAAGTTTTCAAGTGACAAGGGATGGTGGAATGCGGACTTAACGCTAACCAGATGATGATCGCGGAGTTCACCAACAACCACAAGCTAGATGCCAAGAACATTGGGGAGGCTATCTTCAAGCTTCATGAGAAAATCGAGTACCTTCAAGCCCAGATCTATGACCTGCAAAACCAAAACTGTGTGTATGAATATAGATTCAAGAGAATGAGTTTGGCTGGAGATTTGAGGATCCCGGAGACTCGATCATCCTTCTATGATGGTGAGCCTATGCCCTGGAAGGCGGACTACAAGCCTACATCATCAATAACTCCACCTTCTTCACTAGCAAAAGAGACATAATCACATGGGTATGGGCACTCCCCTCGGCAACTGCCAAGCTTGGGGGAGGTGCCCCGGTATCGTATCACCATCATACTCCTATCTTTACTGTTTTCTTAGTTCAATCCTTTTGGTAATATCTTGATCTAGTAGAATAAAGTTTTGGCATGAATTAGTCTTGAGTTTTGCTTTATGATCCCTCTATGTAATCGAGTTTGTGAGCTATATATAATAAAGATTAGTGTTGAGTCAAGGGCTTTGCTATCTTGCTATGATCTTGAGGGAATAAAAGTAAAAGAAAGAATAAAAACAAATAAACAGATCATATTGATCTTATGGAGAGTAATGAATTCACATATAAAGAGTATGATGATTAAAAGTTGTTGAGGGTTGGCAAACATAGTTTTGGTCATCGTTGCAATTAATAGGAAGTGATAAAGAAAGAGAGGCTTTCACATACAAATATTCTATCTTGGACATCTTTTATGATTGTGAGCACTCATTAAAGTATGACATGCTAAAGAGTTGATGTTGGAGAAGAAAGATAACGTAATGGGTTATGTTTTCTCATATCTAAATTAAAGTATATTGTCATGGATCATCCAACATGTTGAGCTTGCCTTTCCCCCTCATGCTAGCCTAATTCCTTGCACCAAGTAGAGATACTACTTGTGCTTCCAAATATCCTTAAACCCAGTTTTGCCATGAGAGTCCACCATACCTACTTATGGATTGAGTAAGATCCTTCAAATAAGTTGTCATGTTGCATGCAATAAAAATTGCTCTCTAAATATGTATGACTTATTAGTGTGGAGAAAATAAGCTTTATACGATCTTGTGATATGGAATCAATAAAAGCGACGGACTGCATAATAAAGGTTCATATCACAAGTGGCAATATAAAGTGACGTTCTTTTGCATTAAGATTGCGTGCATCCAACCATAAAAGCACATGACAACCTCTGCTTCTCTCTGCGAAGGGCCTATCTTTTACTTCCTGTCTTATACAAGAGTCATGGTGATCTTCACCCTTCCTTTTTATATTTTATCCTTTGGCAACCACCTCGTGCTGGAAAGATCCTGATATATATATCCAGTTGGATGTAAGTTAGCATGAACTGTTATTGTTGACATTACCCTTGAGGTAAAAGGTTGGGAGGCAACGCTATAAGCCCCTATCTTTCTCTGTGTCCGATTAAAACTCCATACCCATAAGTATTGTGTGAGTGTTAGCAATTGTGAAAGACTAAATGATAGTTGAGTATGTGGACTTGCTGAAAAGCTCTTATATTGACTCTTTCCGATGTTATGATAAATTGCAATTGCTTCAATGACTGAGATTATAGTTTGTTAGTTTTCAATGAAGTTTCTGATTCATACTTGGCGTGGTGAATAGTTTGTTACTTGAGCATAAGAAATCATATGACAAAATATATATGTTGTTGTTATAAGAATGATCATGATGCCCTCATGTCCGTATTTTATTTTATCGACACCTGCATCTCTAAACATGTGGACATATTTTTCAATATCGGCTTCCGCTTGAGGACAAGCGAGGTCTAAGCTTGGGGGAGTTGATACGTCCATTTTGCATCATGCTTTCATATCGATATTTATTGCACTATGGGTTGTTATTTCATGTTATGTCACAATACTTATGCCTATTCTCTCTTATTTTACATGGTTTACATGAAGAGGGAGAATGTCGGCAGCTGGGATTCTGGGCTGGAAAAGGAGCAAATATTAGAGACCTATTCTGCACAACTCCAAAAGTCCTGAAACTCCACGAAAGTCTTTTTTGGAATTAATAATAAATATTGAGCGAAAGAAGTACCAGAGGGGGCCCACACCCTGGCCACGAGGATGGGGGGCGCGCCCCCTGCCTCGTGGGCCCCCTAGCAGCCTTCCAGTGTCCATCTTCTGCTATATGAAGGCTTTTACCGTGGAAAACTTCATAAGCAAGCTTACGGGACGAAACTCCGCCGCCACGAGGCGGAACCTTGGCGGAACCACTCTAGGGCTCCGGCGGAGCTGTTTTGCGGGGAAACTTCCCTCCGGGAGGGGGAACTCATCACCATCGTCATCACCAACGATCCTCTCATCAGGAGGGGATCAATCTCCATCAACATCTTCACCAGCACCATCTCCTCTCAAACCCTAGTTCATCTCTGGTACCTGTGGGTTGCTAGTAGTGTTGATTACTCCTTGTAGTTGATGCTAGTTAGTTTATTTGGTGAAAGATCATATGTTCAGGTCCTTAATGCATATTAATACCCCTCTGATTATGAACATGAATATGCTTTGTGAGTAGTTACGTTTGTTCCTGAGGACATGGGAGAAGTCTTGCTATTAGTAGTCATGTGAATTTGGTATTCGTTCGATATTTTGATGAGATGTATGGTGTCTCTCCTCTAGTGGTGTTGTATGAACGTCGACTACATGACACTTCACCATTATTTGGGCCTAGAGAAAGGCATTGGGAAGTAATAAGTAGATGATGGGTTTCTAGAGTGACATAAGCTTAAACCCTAGTTCATGTGTTGCTTCGTAAGGGGCTGATTTGGATCCACTTGTTTCATGTTATGGTTAGGTTTACCTTAATACTTCTTTTATAGTTGTGGATGCTTGCAATAGGGGTTAATCATAAGTGGGATGCTTGTCCAAGAAAGGGCAGTACCCAAGCACGGGTCCACCCACATATCAAATTATCAAAGTAACGAACGTGAATCATATGAGCGTGATGAAAACTAGCTTGACAATAATTCCCATGTGTCCTCGGGAGCGCTTTTCTCTATATAAGAACTTGTCCAGGCTTGTCCTTTGCTACAAAAAGGATTGGGCCACCTTGCTGCACCTTATTTACTTTCATTGCTTGTTATCCGTTACAAATTACCTTATCACAAAACTATCTGTTACCGATAATTTCAGTGCTTGCAAAGAATACCTTACTGAAAACCGCTTGTCATTTCCTTCTGCTTCTCGTTGGGTTCGACACTCTTACTTATCGAAAGGACTATGATAGATCCCCTACACTTGTGGGTCATCACAGGGCGGGTAGCCACGGCGGGGTGCGGGGAACGGTCGAGCTCGACAGGGTGTGGGCGATGCGAGCTCGGCAGCGCGTGGCTCCGATCGAGCCGACACCGGGAGCGCGCTCGCAAACGTCACGCCGTCCGGACGCACGCCGAGCGTACATGGAGTTGTGTAACTCCCTCTGCGGGTTGCTCGTCCGTCGCACCACCGCGAACCTCTAAAGCCCCGACGCGGCTGCCACGTTGCACCGCGGTGAATGGACGTGCACCGCTGCCAGCCTCGCGCCCGGCGCAGTCCTTCCAGAGAAGAACCGCCACCCGCCTCCTCGGCGACGGCGCTGGTGGCTCCGAGGCCTCTTCTCTTCGTCCGTGTCGGGCGGTAGCGCCAGCACCAGGGTCGACGCAGTCGCCAGCACACACTGCGGCAGGGAGGCAGCGCGAGAGAACACGCTGAGGTGCCTGAGCGGCGGGAGATCGCGATCGCCACCGACGTAGTAGTGGCGTCGGCGGGAGAGCTGGTGCGCGGTCGCGCGGCACGATATCGGCAGCCGCAGGTGACAAGGTATATGTCGGGCTACTCCGCGATGCCGGGCTCGGTCGTGGCGGCCCTCGGCGAGCATGCCGCAGAGGGCGTCGAGTGTGCACTACAACTGCCGGAACAGGCAGAGCGCGGCTAAGAGCGTGAGGGCCGCATCGAGGTCGCCGCAGTGCGCATAGGAGGTGAGGAGCGCGTTGCCGACGACGGGTGTGTGGGCTGCTGGAATTTAGTCTATTTTGGGCAGCCCAATAACTATTTCAAAAATTCCTAATAAATCCTAGAGGCCCATTGCTAGAATTTAGTCTATTTTGGGCAGCCCAATAACTATTTCAGAAATTCCTAATAAATCCTAGAGGCCCACTTATCCCATTTGTGCAAGGCAAGGGATACAACTAAAGTTTAGTCCCACATTGCTAGTTTAGTGGGAGTTGGACCTCCTTATAGGGGAGGTTCTTTCCCTACTTGTATGAGCATGAGAACAAGAGGGACATCCACGCGCGCTCCTCCTCCGCCGCCACGCCACGCCACGCCTCATCACGACACGACACGCCGCGGGTTGCGGGAATGAGCCGAGCCGATGTCTAATTTTTGCCACGCACTATGGGTATACGAAAGGTCACTTGGGAGCTGAAAAGTTTTTGCGGTAGTGGATAATGAATACGAACGGCGCACCCTTCGCGTGCTGCCTGTTCACTTGGTCTCCCTCCATTGCTTCACCTCCCGTCGCAGCCTGTTCGTGTCCCTCTCCTGTGCCTATATAAGAGAGGTCGCTCCTCTCCAGAGAGACACATCAGAAGGTCCTCTTCCTCTCGCCACACAGTTCCAATCCCTGCACTGCTGCTGTCTTCCTCATCCCGGCTTGCGGCGTGCACCGCGAATCAGGACAGTAGGCCTCCGAAACCGCACCTGTTGAGTCCTGTACGGGAGAAGGGTGATAAGGTTTTTGGGGAGCGCTCTGCGCGACTACTGGCTTCTTCGTCACGGACGCCCCGGACTCCGACGACTACTTCCCCGACGTCGACGACCTCCTCAACGACATGGCAGGCGAGGACACCGACCCCAAGTCCAGCGCTTCTGCTGCTGCTGTGCCGTATGTGTTCTTCTCCTTTATGTTAGAAGTCCTGCTACAGTTCTTGGCTCTAGTTTCTGCCCTACGTGTGTTAGGTTCTATGTCGTATAAGCAACTTCATCTAGTGTCTGTTCTAGATGTGTTTAGTTCAAGTTCATATATGCAGACGATGTTTACCTTCTCTCTGTCAGATTGCATGACTTGCTTTATATTTGCTATTTTACTCATGCTTTATCTAGTATTTCCGTTAGCAAAATTATTTGGTAAATTGCTCACATTTCCAACAATCCAAAAACCTTATTATAGGCAATTTACCCCGAGTGGTTTTGCTGCTTCCATGAGACCTCCTATGTTTGAGGGTATCCACTATAAGAGGTGGCGCGTGAGAGCAGTCTTATGGTTTCAGACCATGAGATGTTATGACGCCACTCTTGGCAAACCTGAAGGAGAGCAAGATGCCCAACAGGCACAAGCTTTTCAGAAAATGGATACTCTATTTAAGGCTGCTCTCTTGAGTGTTCTTGGTAAGAACATAGTTGATGCTTATGCGTCAATTGACAATGGAAAAGATATGTGGGACGCACTCGAGGCCAAGTTTGGGGTCTCGGATGCTGACACTGAGATGTACATCATGGAGCAATTCTATGATTACAGGATCACTGAAGAGCGCTCTGTGGTTGAGCAGGCTCATGAGATACAGTCATTTGCTAGAGAACTTGAGCACTTCAATTGCATGCTACCGGACAAGTTTGTTGTCGGGGGTATCATCACTAAGCTTTCTCCTTCATGGAGGAACTTTGCTACCTTACTAAAGCATAAGAGACAGGAGTTTTTCGTTGCGGATCTCATTGGTACTCTTGATGTGGAAGAAAAGGCGAGAGCAAAGGACACGCGTGCTCGAGGTATTGAGGGAGGATCTAGTGCCAATCTGGTATAGAAGAAAAATTTCCAGTCCCACAAGTTCAAGAACAAGGGAAAGCTTGATGGTAAAGCAAAGTTTGATGGGAAGAACAAGGTTGTGCAGCACATGAACTTCAAGAAGAAGAATGACAAGAAGAAAGGTGTTTGTCATGTGTGTGGAGATCCTGATCATTGGGCTCCTAGTTGCCCCAATCGCTATGACAAGCGTCGTCCTGGGAAAGGCGGCAAGACCGCTAATGTTGTCATTGGAGACACTGACATGAAGGATGCTGGGTATGGTATATTTCCCACTATTCTTTCAGTATGTCATTCTCCTGATTGGTTGATTGACACGGGTGCTAATGTACATATATGCAGTGATATTTCCATGTTTTCGTCTTATCAGACCGCAGGGACTTCAACCGTGCTAATGGGAAACAGTTTAAGTGCTTCTGTTCGTGGTGTTGGCACGGTCGATCTGAAGTTTACTTCGGGGAAGATCGTGCGGCTGAAGAACGTGCATTATGTCCCCTCCGTCAATAAAAATCTTATTAGCGGATCTCTTCTGTGTAGAGATGGCTATAAGCTTGTCTTTGAGTCGAATAAATTTGTAATATCCAAGTATAGAACCTTTGTTGGTAAAGGCTATGAGTCAGGAGGCCTATTTCGTTTATCCTTATCAGACGTTTGCAATAAAGTTGTTAATCATATTTGCAACAATAGTGAATCAAATGTGTGGCATTCACATATTTGTCATGTTAACTTTGGTTCCATGTCGCGACTAGCGAAGTTGAACTTAATCCCTAGTTTCACCACTGTCAAGGGATCTAAGTGTCATGTGTGTGTGCAAGCTAAGCAACCTCGTAAGTCTCACGTGACTGCGGAGATGAGAAATCTTGCACCACTAGAACTTATACATTCAGATCTATGTGAAATGAATGGTGTTTTGACAAAAGGTGGAAAGAAATATTTCATGATGTTAATTGACGACTCCACTAGATACTGTCGTGTGTATCTTCTGAAATCTAAGGATGAGGCTTTGAACTTTTTCAAGATCTATAAAGCTGAAGTGGAAAACCAACTTGATCGAAAAATCAAGAGGCTTAGGTCCGACCGTGTTGGAGAGTATTTTTCCAATGAATTTGATGCTTTTTGTGCGGAACATGGTATAATCCATGAGAGGACGCCTCCCTACTCACCTCAGTCAAATGGGGTGGCCGAAAGAAAGAACCGTACTCTAACTGATTTGGTTAACTCCATGTTAGACACATCGGGTCTCTCCAAGGCATGGTGGGGGGAGGCGATATTGACAACATGTCATGTCCTAAATCGAGTCCCCACAAAGAACAAAGAGATAACTCCATTCGAGGAATGGGAGAAGAAAAGGTTAAAACTCTCTTATCTGCGAACATGGGGTTGTTTGGCGAAAGTCAATGTTCCAATTCCAAAGAAGCGGAAGCTTGGACCAAAGACTGTGGATTGTGTTTTCCTGGGGTATGCTTTTCATAGCATTGGCTATAGATTCTTGATTGTAAAATCTGAGGTAACTGACATGCATGTTGGTACGATCATGGAGTCGAATGATGTGACTTTCTTTGAAGATATCTTTCCCATGAAGGATATGGCTACCTCATCTAATCAGAGATGCCTAGTTCATCGAATCAGGAACCAGTTACAATTACCAAACCTGCCATTTCGATGGAACACTTTGAAAGTCCTGTGGAGGAGAACAATGAGGTTCCTACTAGGAGCAAGAGACAGAGGACTGCAAAGTCCTTTGGTGATGATTTTCTTGTGTATCTCATAGATGACACTCCCAGTTCTATTTCGGAGGCCTATGCATCGGAAGATGCTGACTACTGGAAGGAAGCGGTTCGTAGCGAGATGGATTCCATCTTGGCGAATGAAACTTGGGAGATAACTGATCGTCCTTATGGGTGCAAACCTATAGGATGCAAATGGGTATTCAAAAAGAAGCTTAGGCCTGATGGTACTATCGAAAAGTACAAGGCTCGGCTCGTAGATAAGGGTTATACCCAAAAGGAAGGTGAAGACTTCTTTGATACTTACTCACCTGTGGCTCGACTGACCACTATTCGAGTTCTACTTTCACTAGCTGCCTCACATGGTCTTCTCATTCATCAAATGGATGTTAAGACTGCTTTCCTAAATGGAGAGTTGAATGAGGAAATGTATATGGAACAACCAGATGGGTTTGTAATAGATGGTCAGGAAGGGAAAGCGTGCAAGTTGTTGAAGTCTTTGTATGGACTCAAGCAAGCACCCAAACAGTGGCATGAGAAGTTCAAAAGAACTTTAATAGCTGCAGGCTTTGTTGTGAACGAGGCTAACAAATGTGTGTACTATCGCCATGGTGGGGGCGTGGGAGTTATGATTTGCTTGTATGTTGATGACATACTGATTTTCGGAACAAATCTGAATGTTATTAAGGAGGTCAAGGATTTCCTATCTCGCTGTTTTGAGATGCAGGATTTAGGAGTGGCTGATGTCATTCTGAACATCAAATTGTTGAGATACGATGATGGTGGGATTACATTGCTTCAATCTCACTATGTGGAAAAGATCTTGAGTCACTTTGGCTACAGTAACTGCAAGCCCTCTCCAACACCATATGATGCTAGTGTGTTGCTTCGAAAGAATCGAAGAATTGCTAGAGACCAATTGAAATATTCTCAGATTATTCGCTCGCCTATGTACTTAGCCAGTGCTACAAGACCTGACTCAAACTGGATCTCAGATGCTGATGAGATAAAAGCCACGAGCGGATATGTATTCACTCATGGAGGTGGCGCTGTTTCTTGGAAGTCTTGCAAGCAGACCATCTTAACAAGGTCAACAATAGAAGCAGAACTCACAGCACTAGATACAGCTACGGTCGAAGCAGATTGGCTTCGCCGGCTCTTGAATGACTTGCCGGTAGTTGAGAAACCTGTACCGGGTATCCTTATGAACTGTGACAATCAAACTGTGATCACTAAAGTGAGCAGCTCAAAGGATAACATGAAGTCATCAAGACACGTTCAGAGAAGGTTAAAGTCTGTCAGAAAAATGAAAAACTCCGGAGTTATTGCATTGGATTATATCCAAACGTCTAAAAATCTGGCAGATCCTTTCACTAAGGGTCTATCACGTAATGTGATAGATAATGCATCGGGGGAGATGGGTATGAGACCCACGATATGAGTTGTTCACAGTGGTAACCTATTCTTTGTTGTGATCGGAGATCCCGTGAATTAGATGTGGAAGACAAGTTGTTGGTCAACTGGGAGGAGAGTATCCTTACCGTTAAAAATACCACTCCATGAAGATGCAATACTCTCCTAATCTGCATGGCAGGTTGATGTATATCTTAATGTGTTCTAAGTGGCTCTTTGAAGCAGAGATGTTGTCCTGCAGAACATCTTTTGAAGAACACACCTATATGAGTCTGATTGTCAAACATCGCAATCTATGAGAGTAGGGTTCTCTCTAGTAAACTCATGAAAGGTCACGGAGTATGACGCATAAGCTCCACCCGCGGGGAAGACCCACGGTAGCCATGTATCGGTCAAGGCTTTATGTGAAGCTAGATTCGCAAAAAACTTGCAGTTTAAGGCCCAGTCCACTGTTCAAGTTGCTTACTAGTGTAGCATAGAGTTCTAGGTGGAAGTTCAACTTAACAGTCTCCACTGCAGTACCGGTATATAAAACAGTGTTTTGGAACCAAAGGCAAATTTCTGTGTGCCTCTGGGATATGGTGGGGGATTGTTGGAATTTAGTCTATTTTGGGCAGCCCAATGACTATTTCAGAAATTCCTAATAAATCCTAGAGGCCCATTGCTGGAACTTAGTCTATTTTGGGCAGCCCAATAACTATTTCAGAAATTCCTAATAAATCCTAGAGGCCCACTTAGCCCATTTGTGCAAGGCAAGGGATACTACTAAAGTTTAGTCCCACATTGCTAGTTTAGTGGGAGTTGGACCTCCTTATAAGGGAGGTTCTTTCCCTACTTGTATGAGCATGAGAACAAGAGGGACATCCACGCGCGCTCCTCCTCCGCCGCCCGCCTCGCCTCGCCTCGCCACGACGCGCCACGGGTTGCGGGAATGAGCCGAGCGGATGTCTAATTTTTGCCACGCACTACGGGTATACGAAAGGTCACTTGGGAGCTGAAAAGTTTTTGCGGTAGTGGATAATGAATACGAACGGCGCACCCTTCGCGTGCTGCCTGTTCACTTCGTATCCCTCCGTTGCTTCACCTCCCGTTGCAGCATGTTCGCGTCCCTCTCCTGTGCCTACATAAGAGAGGTCGCTCCTCTCCAGAGAGACACATCAGAAGGTCCTTTTCCTCTCGTCACACAGTTCCAATCCCTGCGCTGCTGCTGTCTTCCTCATCCCGGCTTGCGGCGTGCACCGTGAGTCTGGACAGTAGGCCTCCGAAACCGCACCTTTTGAGTCCTGTATGGGAGAAGGGTGATAAGGTTTTTGGGGAGCGCTCTGCGCGACTACTGGCTTCTTCGTCACGGACGCCCCGGACTCCGACGACTACTTCCCCGACGACGACTATTTCCCCGACGTCGACGACCTCCTCAACGACATGGCAGGCGAGGACACCGACCCCAAGTCCAGTGCTTCTGCTGCTGCTGTGCCGTACGTGTTCTCCTTTATGTTAGAAGTCCTGCTACAATTCTTGGCTCTAGTTTCTGCCCTACGTATGTTAGGTTCTATGTCATATAAGCAACTTCATCTATTGTCTGTTTTAGATGTGTTTAGTTCAAGTTCATACATGCATACGTTGTTTACCTTCTCTCTGTCAGATTGCATGACTTACTTTATATTTGCTATTTTAGTCATGCTTTATCTAGTATTTCCGTTAGCGAAATTATTTGGTAAATTGCTTACATTTCCAACACGGGCGATGGAGGAGTGCGCGGCGGAGGACGACCGCGTGGAGCATCTACTTCTTCTACGCCGTCATTCATCCACGATGAGAACCTGTCCTCCTGGCCCCTGCTGATGCTGCTGCTTCTTTTAACACCGAAAGACGTGGACTTGCGCAGATCCGCGCCCTGCACGCCCCAGTCCAGCTTCCCGTCCGGCGACCCCCAGTCGGCCAGCATGGTGGATGGCGCCGGGTACTTGAACGAGCGCGCTCCTCCACGCGCACGGACGCTCAGTCCCGACATCGGCGGCTTGGTGCTCCCGTGCGCGCTGCTCTGCTGCTGCTGGTGCCGCAGGGAGGAGAGCGCCTGGACTTAGGCGGCGACGAGGTTGGGCGAGGCCATGGATGCAGCGGAGGGGTTGACGGCGCGGAGCTGGCTGTTGCCGTCGTCCGACGGAGCGAGCTGGAAGTTGCCCATCTACTCAAGGCGGGCGAGCGACGGGGCACCGCGGGCGCGTGCGGGTCGCGGGTTGCGGCACGCATGGGGCTCTTACTACTGGAAACTTTCCACCCCCAGAGAAAAAGGGGAATTTTAGGATTTACCCCACCTTTGCTTGCACTTCTAGGATTTGCCCTCCTTTTCATTGACATCGATTTTTTGCCACACCTTTGCTAAAACTTTGATGATTTGCCCTTTCTACCTGGTTTGAGATTACACTACAAATTTGATGACCCAAATGCCCTTCTTCCTTATATGTTCGTCCCGCAGCCCACTTGCTGTCATGCTATGCTGTTGCTGCTCCTCTTTCCACACTCCAATGCCAAGCCACTGCTGCTCCTCCCCGCATGCCATGGTGCGGGCTACGAGCTGATGCTGCTTCTCCTCTCCCCATGTCCTCCTCCCTCCTCTACAACGAACGTGCTCGAGGCGCAGCTCAGGCGTTCGTCCATGGGCAAGATTCTCGGGCGAAGCGCAACACCCGTAGACCAGTCGAGCTCTCGGAGGAAGGCGCCGCACTTCCTGCACCGGTCACCCTGCCTTGACAGCGCGGACCGTGTTGTCCGCCACGAGCACCAATAGACGCGTGTGCATCTCCATGGGCACGTGGCCGCCGCCGCCGCCGCCATGCCGGCCTCGCCGAGCATCTCTAGCGAGCTCCCCACGAAAGGACCAAGGGGTCATGCCAGATGTGGCGCGCGGAGGGTGCCGTCCATGGTCCGAGACTCCGAGCCCGGGGACGTGGTGACTATACATGGCGAGCTCGGCGACGGGAGCGAGCTCGGACCACGACGTCCTTCTCCATGCATGCGGCAGTAGAAGCAGCAACAGCAGGGCGCCCAGGTGCTAGAGCGAGCACGCACGCACACAACACACACAGAGCACTCATGCACACACGCACGCCCAGGCACACGCACGCCTATCAGGCTAGCAACCATCAGGCACGCCCAGGTACTAGATCACGCACGTACACAACGCACATAAGCACGCCAAGGCAGACATCCGTTGGCTGTCCGCCTCGAGTGGCGCCGCCGCTCCCCAAGCAGGTGCTCCATGAGCAGACCGGTGGCTGTAGGTCGAGCCCGGCCGCCGCGCGCTACCTCGTCGTTTCCTCATCCATTTTCCGCGTCGGGCGAGTAACAAGGCCGACGGGGGCAGAGCCATGGCCACCTCCGCCGGAGCAACAACGGCGGCGGGAGCTCCATCTCTGCCTCATGTCTTCCCGCCCAGAGATGTGCTCGGTCGGGGTGAACTGAGTAGGGCAGGGGTAGTTTCGACATTTTACAGTGGGCCCATCTTGTTAGGGGCAAATCATCAAATTTTTGTCAAAGGTGTGGCAAAAGATTAATGTCAATGAAAACAAGGGCAAATCCTAGAAGTGCAAGTAAAGGTGGGGCAAATCCTCAAATTCCCCAGAGAAAAATTAGCGCCGGCGAATCTTTATCCGGAATAAAAATCGTCTCTGGGGAGGCACAACAGCTGGAGATGCTCTTATGTTGTATAGCTGCTTTACCACCACAGGATATATTTAAGCTGCCGATTATTATTTTTAGCCAATGTTACTTTCCTAATATTGATTTTCCAGGTATATCTAATTAACAATTAAAGTCTGCATTCTGCCGCTTTCTTTTGGATTCTGACGCAAGTATTTTTTGGCACATTCAGAAGTGCAGGTTTTAAAACCATGTTTATCTTGATTGCAGTTCATCCAAAATATTGCAGGTTTGAACCATGTTGAGATATTCCAAGTTATCCAAAAGACATCGTAGTACAATAGGGGATCGACACATGGCTTACATGGTAGTATCATACTTTGCATTTGTTTAGGGCATGCCCATCTTTATCTCTTTTTCAGCAAGAAAGAAAAAGAAATATTGGCATTCAATTGTCTGTGGTCATCAATTTATCCGATGTAAGATTGTTTATTCTAAGTGGTTGTTCACCATATTTTTTACATAATTGATTGTCAAGTCACCGGTCCAGGTAATCCCAGGCTATTATGATATTTCCATTGACATTAATGTCTCAGTTGACATGAATAAGATTATTCACTTTGAAGTTATTTGGGAGAAGTATGCAAACACCATGTTGTTTTTTCACGATTGCACAATCTACATCCAGAAATTATTGAATCAATTCTAATTTCTATATCTGACAAAAGGTAGTACAGCAGCATATACCTTTAATAAAAATTACACTCAAGCAACTAATAACTTCTAACTTATCCCTGTTGCCATTCCGCAAAAAAAAAAAAACTTATCCCTGTTGCCATCTTCTCATATGTATAAGTACACATATTTCTCTCATCACAATTTTTGCAATTGAATAAAAATGTGTCAACTACTTTGTTAGAGATTGTCGTCAAAACATGCTATTTTGCTTCAACTGCGGTTTCTCAAGATGTCATATTTATAGTTTCCTCATGGTGTTTGCGTGCGACTTTGCTCCATAACTAAGTTCATATGTTTTTAGTCATTTCATATCTATTGTTGTTCTGGTGAGCTGACAAATGGATGACCTTCTCGACTATATAGCCATTCATAGTAAATCGAAGGGGCTTTTAATAGAATGATGAATCTGAAATAGAATAGGGAATTTGTATGTACTCCCAATAGAAAAGTTAATTGTATGGATAAGTTCAGAAGCTTTCGCAGTGTACCCACTGTTTTTATGCTTTCTTCGCCTTGCCTCCTCTCACATTTGTAATGTATTGTCTCTCTAAGTAGTTTGACATTCTAATGTACCGCAACATAGTTCATATTTTTTGCTATGGACCGTTATGAAAAGTCACAACAAATTCCCGCAGCAACGCGCGGGGTATTCTCTAGTAATCAAAGGGGCATGATACGTGTCCGCGGGCTGATCTTTTTAAAAGATCAGCCAGGCGCGAGCCGTTAGATTTGACGCATCGAGTGACCGAGCGTTACTATCCACAATTGCAACAGATGTCTTGTTGCGAAAGTTTCTTGCAACAGACATCTTGTTGTGGAAACTTTTGCAACGGACATCATGTTGCATAATATTTTTAGAATTTTTCTGCAACAACCATTCTTGTTGCATTTCTTTTGCAACAAAGGAGTTGTTGCGGGATTATATTTCTACAAAACAAAGCTGCGCACATCATAGTAGTCGTTTGCCTTCAAGATTTGCAACAATACCGTTGTTGTTGAAAGAGGTGCTTGCACTTACTTTTATGTTGAGGACGCGTGGCACGCAATGGATGTGGCTGACACACCGTGATTATCAGCCAACTTAGGGCAATCTTTTCCCATAATCAGACCTCTAGATTGTGTTTTCTGTACTAATACCCAAACCCCTATATCCGGCGATGATTTTGCTTTGAGGTTAACCCACTTGGTTGACTACGACACCTAGACGTACAGAACTAGGACACGTGTATTTAATTGGTAGGCTGGGGTAGAAAAGGTCCGGTGGCTCTAGGCTTGTGATCAAAATTTTCTTAACGTGAGTGCTGGGTTTGTGGGTGCAGTTAGCAATTTGTTGCGCGCGTGGACTCGGATGGCCCGTTGACCTCATTGCGTGTCCCTTTCTGCGTGCCTTCGTGCAGCTGGGCTGACATGACGTGGGCTTCGATGTCCTTCGTGGTCTCGTGGATGGTTCTGCACTTCGGTGGATGCATGCGAGTTGCATGGTTTTGTTTTGTCGGCATGCTGTTGGCTCGGTTTGTGGTTGGCCGGTGCATGCATGCTGCATGCAATCATGTTTGATTTGGATACATACTCTTTCCTTGCTGTTTGGAAGTGTGCTTCTGATGTGTTGGTTCCTGTTTGACTGAGCTGTTGTGCAAGGGGGTCGCCACGTCACGTCACGGTGCGACCGTTTGCTTGAGTGCTGCCGCGTCTTCGATTTCCAAGCGGTGCCGACATTCTATACACTTCTACTGTATTTTTCGTGATTGTTCTATGGTCTTCCGGCTGATTTTTTTCTAGGGTTCTCCTTGCTTGAGAATCCTATATATATATATATATATACGTGGCCCTCTCCGTTAGGTTTTGTTGCCTCCCAGGCTTTGGTTTCTTGCTTTGCATATACTACGTACCAATGATTCGTCCTGCTTTTGTTCCGAGCAATTTGCGTTGTCCGTCGTCCTCCTCGGTTCGAGCAGCCGTCATCAATCAGGTGCGTAATGGTGGAAGTCGTCCCGCCGGTCGAGGTTTTGGTCACCCAGCCGCCGCCGCGTAGGCCACCCCGGCATACCTGTCCAGCCGCCACCATCTACGTCGCGGGCGCGTTTCGGAGCTGCTCCTCATCCCCAACCTGCGCCCTACATCGAGGAGATGGTCGACGCGGTCAGCTCGCTCGAGCTATTGTGCTCGCACCGCGCCGTAGTCAGCATCTACCCCGTCGCGCCACCGCCGCACGCCGTGGGGGCATTCACAACCGCACTCTCTACGGAGGTTGTGAAGCACGACATTGAGGACCTCGGCTGGCGCGGGTGCCCCGTCGGCTCTGTCCTCTCCATCGACGCCGGGGTGGCCGCCTCCTCCCCTACCCCTCGCCATCATCCAACCGGACTCCGCCGTCGTCCACCGCGTCTCCCATCCGAGCACATTCAACGCCTCCAATAGCTCTGCCACCCGATCTCATGGGGCCAGTACCCAATGACGGCCACGGCGTTGACAACAGTAGCACCTGGGACATGCATCAGGCAGCAGAAGGCCTAATCCGGTTCGGCGGCTACCAAGATCACGGGCTGCCTCTTTGCGAGGGCAGCGCACCACCACCAGAAGCAAGCGGCAACGCCTCTCCTCCACCCGACGCAGATAGCCCTGTGCCCAATCCCAAGTCGGATAATGCATACGCCGTGGATTGACTAATCGGTCGATTGGTATTTTTTTTTATTTGCTATTACTGTGGCAGATCACGGCGACGTCACTGGCGTGACGAGGGAGGAAGAGGGCAGGGAGAGGAAGGCCAGGGATTTCGCGGCCTGGACATGTACTACTGGCCCTGCCTCGGCTTCACCAGGTGCCCAGCAGTAGCAACGCGTCGCTGTGCTCGACCATGCCCTACCATGGTACTCACTCTGCTCCGATGAACAACCATGCGCACTGCTTCATTTTGTTTTCAGCCTTGGATTCCTTGATGTTGTGCTGATTATATGTACCACCTAGATTCGTGAGGAAGCAATCACTGAGAGTTTGCTTGAGAAGAGCGTTGTGTGTTGTCAGGAGTAACTAGGTATGATCATCAAGTGTGAGACATGGCCAGAGTATGTGGACAGTTGTGCATTCATCAATAAAATGCAGTCAATCATTCTTCTGCAGCATGTTCATAATTTGTTGTGCTATAAATTTGATTTACCTTGAGATTTTAGAGACTGTTATATAACACTGAATTTGGAATTGTTGTTTTATAAGGGGAGTTGGCGTTGGAATAGGATGTTTTCTTCTGCTAGAGAGTAGCGGGTGCTTACATCTACATCCCAACAGTGTGAAGTTAAGTAGGAGTATTGGACTGATGTTCTGCTCTTCTGATTTTAATTGGAACCACTTTATTTGTAAACTACTCCCTCCGTCCTATAATATAAGTCCGTGATGAGCATCACTGATTATTATTTTTTGTGTGGGGAAGAGCATCACTGAATTTCAAGGAAGATATGATAAAGAGTGTGACTAACACTCATTTCAATAGAATATAATATGCATGTTTAAACTTTCTTTTATGTTGTGATCTTTTATCGATATTGGCCCATGTATACTTGTCATCAAAATGGATAAAAAAGGATGTATCTAGATGTAGTTTCTAGATACATCCTTTTTTGTCCATTTTGATGACAAGTATTTCCGGACGGAGGGAGTACCAAATAGCTGAGATAGCTCCTTGCTCACACATTAGAATAACTTGACCCATGCAGGAATTATGGGATTTGACACATACCAAGAGCAAGGAACAATTTACACTATATTTTGCCAATTTGTTTTTGTTTTGTTTATGGTGCTTAGTTCACATTAGGGTAATGTTCTATTTTAGAAAAATGTGAACCAAGGCAGTTCATGAGCCAAGGTAGTTCATACATTGTTTTACATTATAATGCCTTTACATTGTTTTACATTATATCAATTATTCCAGCTAATAATGCCTTTACAATCCATATAAATACAATGCATCACCGGGCGCGGCGTGCCGCCGCGCGGGCTATGCTAGTAATAAACCTATAACACACATGCTTTTATATTGTGTGGTGGCTAAGAATCTTTGGCCTTTTGTTAGAGATTATTTTAAGCTCCGAATTGGGAGTGACTATGAATCCCTATCTATATTCTGAATTTCAGATACTCCCTCTGTCTATAAGTCATATTAGGAAGAGCAGCGCGACCTAAGTGGATTGAGATTGGACGAGGAGGAGCACGGCAAGCAAGGAAACTTCCAATCACAGCGCTCGTTTTAAAACAGAAGTAAAATCAGCATTGAATGCGTGAGTGCATGCAAAACAGTCATCATTCTCTTGCCTAATATAAGTCTAGCATCGGTGCATGCACTGGCCGTTCTCCTCTGGGCGCCTCCTCTTCTTCCCTGCACATATTCTATGTGGGTAGTAGTATGAGGCTGGGAGGGGAAGGAGAACGAGATTTAATGCAATGCGTCTAAGATTTTTGGGAATATCTGGTTTTCGTAAGGTGATTTTAATACACCTGGACGGAGGGAGTAATAAGAATTCAGTTGTGAATATTGTTAGTTCTGCAATAATTTGGTGTTTATGGAAATATAGAAACTCTATGATTTTTGACAACACCAAATGGATCTCTGTTATTCAGGTCTGAAGATTGATCCTAAGAACTTCAGATACTGAGCAGTCCTATCTCCAGAGTAGACCAAGGAAAGGCTGCTGGATTTCTCAGAATCCCTAGAAAGATTCATACAACAACCTCTGAGAATCAGAAGTGACTTACTGGAATACCATATGAGCACTCCTGTGCTCCCACCCTTGAAGACCCCTGGAGCAAACTCAAGATCACTAACGACACTGCTTGCCTCATGTCACGAACCAAGAAGAGAGACCTGGGAACAAGGCCGCCGTAACCTGTCCAATGTCCATGCTCACCGTCTGCTGGTCTCCTCAAGCGGTGTCTGCACTGCCACTGAACAAGAAAGCTGACCGAGAGATCTCCTTCTATGTAGTGTGAAAACATGTGGTATCCTACACTCATTGCTGGCTATGTGTTCACACCCAACGCTATCATCTTTCCCCCAGCTGTCTTGCGAACCTGCTATGCGTTGTAGTTTGTTTATTTTCTGTTAGAACTGCTCCTCTCAATGAGCTGATGTATGACTTGATGATTTCGTTCTGAGTAATTGAACCAGGGAGAGACCTCCTTGTTATTCTAAAAAAATGGATCTTATTGTGGAGATTGAGAACGCCCATTGTTTACAGGGAACAACTTGTATGCTCATGAGATTGCTCGATTTAGTTTTGAGAATAAGATTTCTTGTAATGGTCGATGAGCCCCTTGATTTTATCATTAAATCTCTCTTAAATGATTTAAGTGTTATTTGAGATCATAAAGTAACCCATGATGGTGTCCCTAAAAAAAATTGGAGGTTTTAAATATAAAAAAATATGATCATACTTTGCGGATAATCCATCAACACTAGGTAGAGCAGAGGCTC
>NC_057813.1:711198873-711202844 GCF_018294505.1 Triticum aestivum | reverse complement strand
CTAGACGTCAGGGGCTCCCCGTCCTTCCATCCCTCCCTCCGCCGCCGCCGAAGGATGCCGCCGGCCTATAGCCCGGAGGCTGGCGGCGGTGGCGGGGGCCTTCCCTCTCTCCTGCGCCATGGGGGCGGTGCGGTGCCCCGCGGCGTGTGGTGGCACGGCTGATCTGGCCTTGGTGGCGTGGCGGGCCTGCCTTGACCGACAGTGACGCGTCGGCCGCCTCGGCCTAGGGCGGCGATGGTGGCGCGGTGCGGCGGCCGGCACTGCTTCGGGCAGCGGCCTTGGCTGTGTTCAGCGGCGGCGGCCGGGCCTATGGCGACGGACCATCTGACCTCGGATCGGCGGTGGCGGCATGGAGGGCCTGGTGGTTGGGTCGGCACCATGCGTGGTTTGCCCTCCGGGCAGATCTGATCTGGCCGGTGCGGCCTGCTCGATGTGCGGCGGCTCAGATCGGCGGCGACTCGTGCACACGATGCTTAATGGAGGTTCTTTGAGTGGATCCGGGTGAAAACCTCATTCTTGACTTGATTCCAAGACCGGCGTTGGCGGCACTCTATTGTGTCGTTACCTTCTTGAAGGCATCGCCGTGGAGTAGCTCCAGACCTCTATCCGCTACCTCCAGGGGAAACCCTAGATCAGTAGATCGGATGACGTCGGCCTGTTGGTGTCGTTTCCTCCTTGGGGGCGTCATTCTTGGAGGCGTACACGGGATCGAGGGACGAGTGGGCGGCTTTTTTGGTGGAGCGGTGCTTCATCCTACACATTGATGATGGTGGATCTCGGCGGTGTGGTGCAGCGGAGACTCGACACCCGATGCACGGTGATGGACTCGCGCAGGAGGAGGTAGTTGTCTGGCGTCATGGTGGCGTCGATGGCAGAGTGGCCTGACAAGGTAGAAGCCTCAATATCTGCTCTCAAGATGGACCTGTGGATAGGGATGGCAATGGGGACAATCCCCTATGGGGATACTTACAACATCCCCATCCCCATCTATTCCCTATCATCCCATCCCCATCCCCGTTTACATGACTGGGGAAAATTTCCCCATACCCATGCCCCATTGGGGAATGGGGCCCCATTAGGGTCTCCATCTCTATAAACAAATACTCATATACATAATATGGCACCCTATAAACAACATACATCATGGTGTTGTCCTTGTTCTGCTAATGCCTATCTAGCTCGTATTGACTTATTGGTCATGGTGGCAGCTGAGGTGAGGATGTGAGATAGGTCTAATGTTTATTTCAAAGCTTTTTCTTGTTTTCGCAAGTTTGTTTGCGAATATTTTAAAGTTGACCACAGTATCATAGTTACTAACTGGGTCCCCGATGGGTATTGGGTCTGGGGAATAGGATATCATCCCCATCCCCATTGTACCCTATGGGGAATAAAATAGTTTGGTAAATATCCCCATGGGGATGTTTTTCGCCCATCCCCACCCCCTAATAGATGAAATCCTCACGGATCTGGCGGGTATGGGGCTCCGTTGCCATCCCTACCTGTGGAAGATGGCGGCGACGACACATGTGAGTGCGTCAGACCAGTTTATACCCCAGACCTGATATATGGCTCGGTTGGGGTTTCTGGCTCTTGATGATAGGCTTAGGTGAGTGGTCTGGGTATTTGGCCCAGCTAGCACCCCTTCATCATATGGATAGGAGTAGTGGCATATGTTGCCAAGATGGCGGATTCAGGCATATTGTTGTAATACTTTGTAAGGTCCTCGAGAATAATCAATAAAGTGGCCGCATGCATCTTCCAGATGCAGAGGCCGAGGGTCATCCTCCTTTTCTAAAAAACATATAACATGTTATGTATAGTTTGGCTAGCTTCTTGGTTGTATTTGGCTTTGCATCATGAATGCAACGGTTCATTTGATAAATCTGAGTCCTACCGTGATGAAAGCAAGATGTATGGCTGCTGCAAAAATTTCACTAAGACGGTCTGGACGGCAATAGACTTACACAACAATAAAAAGTGCATATATAGATTCCAGTTACAACACACCAAGACTCTGTCAGGTCAAACATAGCTTCTAGTGCAAAGTTCTTTAAACTAAATTTAGGGGATCTACTAATAGAAACCGTGTTTTTCATGCACTAACCATTCAGAGGATCTACTAGATAGGGTATAATCTCTTGAAACAAAAAGTTTCTCCTCAAATATGTGACTTTTGAGGCCTCAAAACATAGTTTCGTCTGACAAAAAAGGGTCTCCCCCGCTTTAGATTATAAAGCAACAAAAAGTTCTTCTTGAATATAACTTTTGAGGCATCCGCTAGAGATGCTATAAGAAACTAGCTATCAATACAACTAGCAGCGTCCAAGATAATACATAAATTTTCTAAACAAGTGCTTCACCACCACCGAAATACCTCACTTTCTTCCCAGCAGGCAGTCAACCACCATCGCAATTCTCGCTTGTCCCTTGAGCTACCTCAGTGTAGCTCCTCTTTGGAGCCCTCGAAATTTCATCAGCCAAACACTTGGCCTCCTTAAGAAACCGAGCTTTCAGTCCACATAAAAGCCTAAGTTTAACAAGGCAGTCATATATTAAGGAATAAATTTTAAAATCAATCTTCATTCGTGCATCATCTGCTGCAGCAGCAGCTGCTGCATCTATCTTCTTCATCACATTATCCGGGAACGACTGTATCAAAACACAAAAGAACATTTAGTTTATCGACACCACTAATTGGTATATTAAAAAATATTTGATTGGAAACAATAGCTTATTTAGAAATGAGCTTTAATAACCTGTGTGGGATGCCATTCTTCGACAAATGCAGGGGTCAGAATCTTTGACACAGCTTCTGCATGGAGCCTGTCTTCCTTGATAACTGGACAAATATCAGGAACCAGCTTGTCACATACCTCATGAATCGTCTTGGCAGAGTACTTGAACCTTGTATTACATCGATCCACTAAACCAACAAGGATTATGATGTTTCTATCAACCTGCATTGGATAAACATGAACATGGTTGATAGACAAGCATTACATCGACTTTTTATTTTCAACATGAACAAAGCATAACATCAACTTGCTCAAGCTGCAAAGGATAATTCAAAGAATAAACAACTAACAGAAAAATGCAAGATAAACAAGCATTACAAATTTAAATCCTGGATAATGTTATAGTGAGTGAGGCAGAAGTAGAGATACGGTCGAGGGGGCAACCAAAAACCCATTGAACAAGTTTGGATTGAAGCAAGGAGAGTGGTTAATATATAACTAGCTAAATGACCCAATATACCCATTAGTGCAGCACTAGCATCTGTACACAAAAGGCATAACAACAAGGCACACCAATAAGAGCAAAAGCAGAAAAATCGAAGGGTACGTACAATTTGGTTCTTACTTCTTCCGTAGGAATATTCATTACATATTTATCCATGCAATCTATCAATCCTTTGGATAATGGAAGAAGATACTGGTGAGTGATATCTTTCTCGGCGTAAAAAATGATACAACACATTCCTTAACCCCCACATCAGTTCATGATTAACCTCTCGTCAAAGCAATCAATTTTCTAGCAAAACTAGTAAGCTTGCACGTGCAACGCATGCCTCGGCCAATGCTTGTTTTAAAGATACACCTACTATGAATCACACCCGCATAACTAAACCACGACAAACGTCAATTCAAAGATCTAACTAAAGACACTCACAACGTTTGAAGATAAAGCTGGATACCATATTCGGCTTGCTATCATCATGTAAGTTGAGAAACAATGAGAAGTTTTTCAAATTAAAGGAAGATCAATGATTGGCATGTGGTCCAATAAAGTAGACAGGAGATACTATAAGCAGAAAATAAATATAATATAAATGAATAAACAATTGGTGAAAGTAAGATAACCAAAAATAAAGAGCATAGAATGGTTGAGAAAATGGAACATAATGTATTGGACAACAATGCCGAACTATGTCATGCATTTTGTAGAGTAGCTTCGAAAAAATTGCAAGGAAG
>NC_057813.1:711189393-711198550 GCF_018294505.1 Triticum aestivum | reverse complement strand
AAACGAAGCAATAAAATTGGCTATTGCTCTTGTCCAATAAATTTACTTGTACAACATTGTCCCATATCCTTTGAAATGTCTTTACTAAGATTATATTCTTTCTACCTCTTTATCAGGATTCTTTACTGAAAAGGCATTTCGGTTGCTAAGTTTTCAAAACACAACATGGGAGATCAATAATACATTTTTAGTAAAATAAAAAAACAAAAGGCACTTCACATGTCTCATATTGCAATATAATTATAGTACTTGCTGTCAGTGTATGCAAATAACAACAAAAAATAGCGAAGATTGTGCACAAATATGACATGGTGCCATACTTTGCCACTTAGTATTGTTAGCTAAAAATCTGAAACTACAGATACCAATTGAAATAAGATGCGTCTTGTAAAAGAAATCAAGTACGTATTCAGCCATCTTGACACCAACCATCAAAAGGGTACCAAATACCTGAAAATTAGGTGAACTGTTCTGTCATTATATTCAAAACACACACAATGAGTGCATGCTAGCTGATTAAATGAGCCAAGCATTTCCACCCATAAAAAGTGTAAGCATGCAAGGAAAGATCTTGCCAGCTCAAACATGGGTGAAAACGATAACTCAAGATATCAAAGGGATGTACTCAATATCCAGGTATTAGAGAATAATTAGTGTGGGTTTTACTCTACAAAAGACGTCGCCGGTGGTGAAACTCAAAAATATATATAAACGTTTACGACTTTTCTGAAAACAATTATATCATCAAGCTATATGAGGTAAGAGATCATCATTATGCTGTACCAATCTTCTCTGGACAATCAAACTCCCCTATAAATTATAAACATATAAATCATTTATATTAGCCAACAGTGCACTCATTTTCTTTTTTACAGTAAACAACCAAATTCTGGAAACCATAAAGGCATTACCATATTTTGGTAAAGAAGCTAAAACATAACATCACTATTTATTCTGGAATAACACGCCCATGATCACAAGATTGACATGGCGATGAAACTTCTCATGTATGCCTATGTTTCTCTTCATTTTAGACGACCACATTTTTTTTTTTGCATTCATACCAAGGCAGAAAACATGTCTGTACTCTTAAAAACGATTGTGTAAACCAAGTAAATTTGTTTATACCGTTGTGTCAAATCAGAAGTAATTATAACTATGAATTTCAACAACTAATGTGTTTTGTTTACATGGCATTATGACACTGAAGAAGATATACATTTATATAACATCGGAGTGGTAAATCACTTGTTACCACTACATAAACCTGGAAATATCAGAGTCGACTTCAAGACCCTTGCATTTTTATTTTATTTTTTGCAAAAGAAGACCCTTGCATATGGCTCCTATATCATAACATCATAAATCAAAAATAACACTTGCTAGCTACTCTCATAACACAAGAAGTCCTACGATTACAAAACAATTCTTGTAGTTCATTCTTTCATAGTAAACGGAATCTGAATTATAGTTGCCAACACTCCTGCATAACAGTGCCAGGAATCCTGTAAAGTAGCAGGAATATCACTATTTTTTTACATCTATAGCACAAATACGTACAGGGAAATAATCTAGATCCCTGGCTTTAAAGTGGCAATAATATAGCAGCCTTTTGATTTTCAGTAGAACTGGTAGCAATGACACATGGAATATTCCTACAAAAACGCACACAGATTAAGCACTCCAGAGATAACAATTGGCCAACATGTAGAACAAAGTAGCACATCAGAAAACTGAAGTGCACCTGAATAGAGAAAGAGTGGTGACACTCGATTTCCTTGCTATCACCATGCCATTGCAAGGACGCACACCCACCATGTTGTGGAGAAAATTGAACAAAATTAAGAACTCACCCGTAGATGCATATAAACCAGAGCGTTTGAATCTCTTGTTCGGGCTGTAATGACAAATAGAATAATGCCAAGAGGTTAGGATTTTAGACACCTCTACCAAAGGAGGAGGAGATACAAGAGAATTTGTAGATTTCTTTTGTTGATAATGACAAACCAGAATTATAGAGCCAAGAATATATGGAATCACTCAGAACCCGAGAGGAGGCAGGGCCATCCGGCATGGTGGAGGTGAATTCCAGTGTGTGAGGTGCAACAAGTTGAGTCATTGTACATGGATGGCAAGGCGGCGGTGAATCGGGGCCGCGGCGTGTCGGGTGACGCGGTGGGCGACGACACATTGGTGCCCGGAACAAGGCACAACTCCTCCTCGCATGTCCCGACAGTGGCTCGCGTGGCAACGATAGCCGCCTCGCGCATCCCGGCGGTGGCATCTCGCTGGCAGCGGCGGGCGGCTTGCACACTCTCAGGGATTTTCTCGCTGGCACTATAATCATACAGCACATTCCTTAACCCCCACATCAGTTCATGAGTAACCTGTCGTCAAAGCAATCAATTTTCTAGGAATAAAAGATGTTACTGATACATTAGCAGTGACCATTAATTCATGGAAAGAGAAAGGCACAGAAAACTACTAAAACGATATCAGGAAGCCTCTTACCAAGACCATCCTTGAGCGCAAGCGCAACAGACTTCTTATTGACCTCTACGAACTCACGCAAACTCATAACCTGGTAAGAAAGTAACATAGTATTATTAGAGAAAACTTACAAATGAAGCACAGCAACCTTGCATATCTCCAACAGATTATTTTGCTGTGTAAGATATTTTGGATGTACCTTTTAGTTGCAAGCTCCCTAACTCTTTAATGCCAGTGATAATATATATAGATTATGATCAAGCCTGATTCCTGAGTGCAAATTAAATAAGAGAACACAACCAAAGCAAACGCTAATGAAAGCATGGTAGATAGAATCAGAAATACTAACTTTTGTAGCAAAGCTCTTCTTGATAAACAATGACCATATACTCTGTAATAACAAAGTGAAGCATCATAAGAAGCAAAATGGAAGTGACTGACATGCAGGGACGGTTTGGAAATGGTTGTATACAAGTCTCTGGTCCAGAAATTGCAGGCCCGTAAACACTGAAGTAGGCAAAAACCCTCGGAGTCTCCAGTATCGTGGTCAAACAAAACCAGGTGCCCTCACTTTTCTGGTCCAGCTAAAAAGAGCACGGCAAAATAAGGGTTAACACAACAGAATAACAGAAAATAGAAGGAAAATTACTCCAACATAACTATTTCCAAGGCCCTGAATCCCCGGTAGATTCAGGGATGTGCTGCTCACCTAGGGAAACCCTTATTGGTCCTCTTTTCTAGGGATACAGTCGAATGCGTCCGCACCGTCCGCATGCCTCCATGCGTCCGAAATTGCACTAATATTCATTACTTTAATTATCACGGTAGTTCTAGTTACAACTTTGATATTTGCTTGTACTTGATTTGTTGAATTAGGCCGAAGGCCTGACAGTCGTCTTTTTTTATTGGATCTGGCAAGCAGAGATCTATGTTCACGAAGACCAAAAAGACCGTCAGCAAGACCCCGCCTTCTGCTCAGCCGGCCCCATTGGCTGAACCGACTATGCGGGTTGCTTCCGCGGCTCCCTAGGCTGCCGACACTATTGCACCGGAGGGATCCGGCGACCAAAGACACATGCTCACGAAGAAGTCCCACGACTCCCACCCCAGCCCATGGATGTGGACCATGCCCCATCCATGGAGAGAGAGAGAGAGAGAGAGAGAGAGAGAGAGAGAGAGAGAGAGAACCCCGGGGCAGCGCCCCCTTAGAAGATTTTTTTTTGACCATCTATTGCGACACTAACTGCCCCACCAACTGCTGCCTACCGGCTCCACCGATTCTTTGGGTAGAATTGATTGATTTTGTTTCTTTTGGATGAAGTATATGCATGTTATAATTTGAATTGTTCGATTAGACAAACTTGAACTATTCAAAAAATGGTGAAATACCATGCAATTGTTTGAAATGTGTATGTCACAAAGGATGCAAGAATTAGTTTAAAAAAATAGAGAGTTAAATATAGATGTTCGGTTAGCCGCATTTTAACGCCTAATATTTCAAGCATTAAAGTTTGACAGATCATTTGAGAAGTTACAGGATAAGGGTTTCGTTAGAGACGCCCTAAGCAGATGATGAGCTACAAGAAAACAAAACAATAAGGCACTGGCAAATCTCAAAAAAAGATGAAACATCCAACCATTCATTAGATAAACCATACTCTCATTAGAGAGCTTCATTGCCTAATGATGTTCATGAGGATACACAAAGGATCTGAAGGATCCGAAAGCCATACATGTATCCCTTCACAAAGAGAGGCACAACTAGACTGCCCACAGTGTTACTTACAATCGCTATGACGAACTCAAGCCGGATAGCCAAGCCTTTGCCACCGGCATTGTTTCAGCAAAATCAGAGCTTCACAAATTTCAGAACTAACAAGAGCCCAGATACTTCTTGCCATATATTGCACTCAATCAACTAGTATCGCCAGGAATCAACTTGCACCTTGCATATCTACACAAGATGACACAGATTCTGCTAAAACAGAAGTGACACAAAGATGCATCTTCAATCCATCATATAGGGTGCAGTGCAGCAGTTAGAAAAGAGAAGATAATTCGAAGTTTAAGGTACTGAGCTATCTCACAGAGCCGTTTGGTTCATCCAACCACACTGTATAAGCACTAAGAGCGGTAAGGGGAGCATTCACTGCAGATAATTTTACTACCGCTGAAAACATGCAATGTCGTCGTCACAATGAAACAGCGCAAAATGAGAACGGAAACCATAGGCTTAACATGATAGTCGGCTTCGAGTAATTGACTCACAACATAGGTAGAGTGCATTAATTCAATAGTCAAACGGCATAGGAACCATAAGATACAACTGAGCACCTTATATATAACCAGTACAGTACACTGGCAAAAGAACACGCCAGATGATCAGTTCAAGCAACCAAGCAAAGTCATGAGACCTTGTCAGTGGGCACCACGAATCCACAGACCTAAGGATGATCTTGTCAATGCACACCACAGGATCAAGAGACCCGAGGATGAGAATCATGTCGACGGGCAATTTTGGCTGCCGTGCATTAACCCTGAAGAGGAGACAAATAGAAACAAGCTCAAGTCAGTATCAAAAAAGAATGAGAACAGAGGGGAGACTCCCCCTGTATTATTCTTATATGCTGTCAAATAAAATACAATATGATGAGAGCAGAAAGAAACCCGAAGGCCAATGAAAAACTTAGATGGGACAACAAACTTTAGGTTATCTGGGAACTGTATTATTATTTTATTTTATTTTTGAGAACTGGGAACTGTATTTTTGCTACTGAATACAGATGCAAAACCAGAAATGAAACGAATACACGCTGACAGCAGAAAGGAATACAAAGTAATTGCTGAATAAAGTTTAAATCGAACTAAAATTTGTACCAAACCCCAAGGCCGATGAATTCAGTTTGGTTGTGAAGAAGATTGTGAAATGCAAAAGAGCAATTTAGGTAAGGAAGCCTGAGTAAAAATACGTAATTTTTCTTATCATCCAATCCACCATTCAGTTTCAGTTTCTATAAAAAAAAACATGAGCATCTGAGCACACAAATTTGGCAGAAATATAAAATGTTTAATTAGCTAATAAATTAGACATACACAACCAAACTATATAATTGGCATGTCAACTCCACAATTCAACAAATCAGTCAAATCTTACACAACGATTAACAGTTACTTCCTCCGTCTCATAGAAGGCCTATAATTTTGTCTCAAGTCAAATGGTGCAAAATTTGAACAAACTTATATAAGAAAAATTATCAACAACTACAATACAAAATTAGTATCACTATGGCCTTTTTACAAACTTGGTCAAACTTTGCACCGTTTGTCTTAGGAGAATATTTATAAGCCTTCTTTTCGGAAACCGGGGGAGTATATCTGTGTTTCATTAGCAAGATACTAATAATGCATGCCAAATATATCTCACCAGAGCTGTGATAAACATCACATTCCACAGAGGACCATGCCTTGAAGATGTTGTCTATCTTTGCGCATCCATCATTACTTGCCGAGGTCTCCTCGGATAGCTTGACAATCATTCTTTTCAGTGTCGGTGCACATCCAAGTACCAATTCCAATAAATCAAACTCATGATCCGCTCCGTCGAATCCATTGAACTCCACTTCTTTGAGAGCATCCAAGGATATAGTCTGGGACCTCTAGTTCGACTCACAAGGACAGTATGGCGGGCATACTTCTTTCAACTAAAACAAAAAATGAACATATATGAATAACCACACAAATACACAATGTATTATTGGGTTATATAATCAGAGCTGAGAATTACCACTGATCTCTGTAGGACGACCTTAAGCCTCCGCGTAGCAGTACGGATTCGATTCACTCCAAGAAGATGAAACACTAATGCTCCAAAAGCATGCCCCGTCGATGTGAGATGAAGCTCTAAACCAGAGAAAGCAGCAACCATATGTTTCTCAATCTCCTGCTTAAAGTGGCTCGCCTGAGCGCGAAAGAAGCCAGAGTACTGAAAAAACAATTTGCCACGATAGATAGATATCATTCACAAAATTAGTTTAGTCAGAGCCTTGGAGCAGATTGAACAGTAAAAGGGACGCACCGCACAGGCATAAATGCACAGCGACGATGGCTCTCCTTGTATCTCCGCCGACTGTAGCTGCACCTTGTTGAGGCTCCAAACACCAAACACAATACGCGGTCCCAAGTATAGGCAGTGCCACGAGACCTTCTCCACCATTGGTGCCAAGACGGAGATGCTGAGGTCCACCGCCGTCAATGAGATGGCCAACTGCTTAAGAGCAGGAGCAACGATGTCGACATGTCGTGTCACACTGGTCTCACAGCAGACGACAAGCTCCTGGAGCGACGGCGAGTTGACCCTAATGTCGCGGGCCGTGCTGAGGTGGAGCGTGCGCAAGCGCGGGCAGCAGGAGAGCAAGGCGTCGAGGTCGGTACTGCAACGCGCCAGGGACAGCGTCTCGAGTGCGGGGAAATCGGCGCCGGCCGGCAGGGCCAGGGTGATGGGGGAAAGGTCCAGCGCGATAGAGGTGGCGCGGTGGAAGCAAGGCAGATCGACAGCGAGGGAACGGTCGATTAAGCCGGCGGGGAGGCGGAAGTCGAGCTTCTCCGGCTCGAGCCGCGCGGCGGCGCGGAGCAGCGAGTTGATGGGGACGCCGGCGCTGTCTGTCTGGTGCTCCGTGGGGACGGGTCCACGCTGCTGCTTGATGGGGACGCGGATCTTGAGGAGGGAAACCGCAGGCGGAGTGACGCGGCCGAGCGCCTCCTCGAGCGAGGGGAGGGCCACGCCGCGGAAGACGATCTGGCGGAGGCTGGCCCAGAGGCCGAGCCACCGGCGGGAGAGGACTCCCGTGCGGGCGGCGTCGGCGGCGCAGGGGAGGCGGGCGAGGACAAGGAGGAGCACGTCGTCGGGGAGGGCGCTGATGAGGTCCTCCCCGTCGCCTGGGCCATCTGGCTCCTGGGTGGAACTCCGGCGAGGCCCCGAACTCGCCTCCATCGACGCCCGGATCTCACCTCCGACGGCAGTGACAAGGAAACCCTAGAATTGTGCTACCGGGTGGGGACTGAACTGATGCTGTGGACTGGCGGACGACCACTACTATCAGCAAGTACGAGGGTTCAACCAACATTCCACTTATGGTCCTTTTTGTTTTAGAACAAAGCCCGGCCCAGAATGTATGTCTGCTATGTCTGATTTTCTTACCCAAAAAAAAACTACTCTATGAAGCTCGCCGTCTTGACTCGGCCTCTGGTGTGTGCTAGGAAGAAGATGAGGGGGTGAGCGACGCGGCGACGAGATTTCACATGTGTTAGACGGTTAATGAGTGTCCCAATAGCATTAGAAAAACACCTTATCTGGACGTGACGACAATGAATCTAAGGACGTCGGCAAATTTGGCAGCAAAAGAGGTCATGGGATGAGGAGGGAGGAAGCGTCAAGGAGTCGGAGGAAAAAGAAGAGCCGCACAACATTGCATCTAAGACTAGAATTTGTCGTCACACATTGGCGTGGCGCCCTTTTAAAAATACGCAACCATTTTCCTGAGCCCTTGGAATAAAATCGAATGGCGATCCTTTGGGTTGACACCTAACTATCATTATCTCGATCTCACTCCATGTATAAAAGGAAGACGGCAACAACAAAAAATCATCTGAAAATTTGCTCATTCCATTAACCAAAGAGCAGCACGGAGTAGGTTTCTACCTCTCTTTTTTTCACGTACCCCACTTGCCCTGGGTCTCCTAGGGTTCCCTATATCCTCTGGCGAGTACCCCTCCCAGGCGACATGGCGGAGACGGGATCGGGATCGGCCCCGCCTAGGGCTGCTGCCGGCGGCATGTACAACAAAGATTACCACCATGATTCTTCCTTGGAAGATCGATTTGTGGGTCTGATTCTACCTGGAGAAGAGGAAGAAGTGTTGGATCTGTCAGAAGAAATAGAAGGACTGATTGACGAAACACGCTGGATCAGGATCTTTAGGGTTCACACCCAAAAACCCTTCAACCATGTGGCCTTATTCAAATCGATGCGAAATGCCTGAGTGTCTGCTCAGGGTGTTACCTTCAAAATCAGGGGCAGCAACCTGTTCTTGGCCCAATTTTTGTGTTTGGGCGACTGGAACCGCGTGATGAACGGAGGCCCGTGGGAGTTCCGTGGTGCGCCAGTGGTGATCGCTGAATATGACGGCATACCCAATGTCAAGACTATAAATTGGATCGAATTCTGCTGTGGACTCGCATTAGGGGTATCCCAGAGGGGCTCATGAAGAACACTGAGCTAGCGACAAAGATCGCGAGGAAAGTAGGCATCCCGCCCATAAAAGTAATTGTTAATGAGGGTCCGATAAACCCTACTAACTATCTACGAGCCAGGGTGTTCATCTTGCTAGATACTCCGCTCGTATATTTTGTGCCACTGACATTGAAAGAGAAAAAGAAGTAGTACCCTGTGGAATACGAGAAACTGCAAGATTTTTGTGATTTCTGTGGACTTGTTGGACATGTTGTGACCGAATGCGGGGATGGAATATATAAGTCGGAGGACTGTGAGTGGGGCAATTGGTTACTTGTTATCTTTGACAGATCAGGAGGCAGACAAGGAGCTGGAAGAGGAATGGGGCAGAATGGTGATGGTGCTGGCAGGGGCGGCGGCTTTGGCAAAGGGAGAGGG
>NC_057813.1:711182693-711188979 GCF_018294505.1 Triticum aestivum | reverse complement strand
ACTCTCATGAAAATGAGGGAGGTGCAGCCGTGCAGCACGACCTGTGTGTATGATGCGAAATTTCCACGACGCCCTAGTGGATTGCGAACTAGATGACATGGGATATACCGGTGAACAATTTACATGGAGAAGGCGACGCATCAGGGAACGTTTGGACCGGGTTGTTTGTAATGTAGGCTTCCATGGTTTGTTTCCAAACGCAGTGATAACCAATGCGCCGCATCTCAAGTCTGATCACAGGCCGCTAGTACTGGACACCGAGGGTGAGGCGGATAGTTCTAGGCAGAAAGGAAAGAAGCAGGACCAGTACTATGCCGTTTGCTGAATGTACTGCAGAGGTACACATGGATTTGCATGACTGGGATCGAACAGTACTCAAGTCACCACAGCGTCGACAGAAAAGCTTTAAGGAGGAGCTGGAAAAACTGTGGTCGGGCCCACTTACTGACGAGTCGGCAGATGGGCAGAGACATCTACAAATTGAGATTGAGGAAACACACTAGTGGAAAATAGGAAACTAATCCCGGTTCTAGAGGGCCTTTAGTCCCGGTTCTGGAAGCAAGACAAAAAGGTCGGGACTAAAGCCCAAAACCTTTAGTCCCGGTTCGCTTACGAACCGGGACAGAAGGGGCTCCACGTGGCCGCTGCAGGATGTCCAGGCAGGAGGACCTTTGGTCCCGGTTAGTAACACCAACCTGGACCAAAAGTCATCCACGCGTCAGCATCTGGCAGGAGGTGGGGTTTTTGTTTTTTTTAAGGGGGAGGGGGTTAGGGGGTTTTGGAGGGTTAATTTAGGGGTTTCATACTGCGTTAGCTAGTTAATAGAAAGAAGTGACCTCTCTTTCTTCGTGCTTGGTCGATGCTAACTACTATACATATAGAGAGAACTCGACACGCTAACTAGTAAGCAACTGAAGAAACCATTAATTACAGAAGATCGTCATGAACATATATATACAGAGAGAAGCGACCTCTCATTCTCCGAGAGATTGGTCGAACAACAAGTTTTCACAATAATATTATTGTTTACGTACTTCATATTGTTTTTTAGAGTAGCCCCGCTGAGAGGTCACGTTATAGATGAACTCGCAAACGTAGTATCAACAAAAATCATTCCCGGCTTCATGCCACAAGCACTTTACGAGAAATAGAGTTCAATCAAACTGATAATCAAGCATGATAAATGGTATTGATGAAACTAGAATCAATGGAAGATGCGCGGAACTAGCTAGTAGTACTTACTTTCGGCTGTGTAAATCGCAGCTCCCTCGGCAGTCCCGGAATAATTCCGGTGAACTCTTTCCAAACCCCGCCGGACAAAGAAAATAATTACTTGATATCAGGAAATGAACAAAGTTTCCGATATAGTGCGATAATGATCGATTGAACTTACTTCTGGAGCATTTTAGTCATGTCCGCATACTCCTGGGGATCTTTTCATCTCGAGTCTAAGACAGTTACTACTCCCCTGTCAAGCTTAATCTCTAGCAGAATAAAGTGAAACATGTGCACGCATGCGTAACTCATCAATTACATTACTATAACCTCGAGTAAGGGAAACCGAATATGCACAAGACAGTAACACTCACTTGAAGTTGTAAGAAAAGAGTATTTTCCCTTTGTTTTGATTTCGAAGCAACGATTGTAGCAAGTTGTCCTCGGTATCTTCGACTCTTTTTTTAACCGACCATTCATTTATGGTATTTGGGTTAATAAACCCAATGTCATAGATTTGTGCTTTTTTGCATTCGACGATCTTCAATCTGCATAATATAGTGAGGATAATTATATATACATGCAATGAAAGAGCTGAGCTGTAGAAACTTAATTACAGAAGTAATACTTACAGACAGTAGTAAGTCATGAGTTGTTTGTCCAGGGCCGCTTGACTGTATAACTAGAATAACTCCACAAATTCAACAGGCAACAGCTCGACTCCAACGAGGTCATGCTCCTCTTTAATTCTCAGCATCAAACTATCCTTCCCGGACTCGCTGCAGGTTTTCATGTACCATTCATGCAATCTTCGCGTCATCGTTGTTAGAGGAGGATGATCAGGTTTGACGAGAGGCTTCCCGTACTCGTATCTGAAGATGTCCACCTCTAACATTTCAAACTCTACATCATCGCTCAGGTAATCAGCAGGATTGGTACCGGGCACTAGCCCTGGATGATTAGCGACGATATTGCTAGACACGTTGAGCGGGGGACACGATTGGTTCGCCTTCTATTGTAGCAATTCCAGCGTGGTATCGAGCTTTGTGTTGCCATCTTCGCAATTGGGATACAACCCTTTTTTCTGATCCTCTAACATGCTATCGAACTTAAACTTCTCCTTTTCATTTTGACATTGTCTCTTTGCATCAACAATGACCCGACGAAGATCATCATCGGGCATATTGTCAGGTTCCTCTTAATCTTCAGCTTCCCCCGTTGCAGCATCACCGTATTCAGGGGGCACATAGTTGTCATCATCCTCTTCTTCTTCGTTGTCTTCCATCATAACCCCTCTTTCTCCGTGATTGGTCCAAACATTATACTGCGGCATGAAACCCTTCTCAAGCAGGTGGATGTGAAGGGTTTTCGAGTCAGAGTAAGACTTCGTATTCTCAAATCTAGGGCATGGACAACACATAAAATCATTCTGCTTGTTTGCCTCAGCCACTTCAAGACAATTATGCACGCCCTTAATGTACTTGGAGGTGCGTTTCTTACTGTGCATCCATTGTCGGTTCATCTGCGTGCATTATATATAATTAAGTGTGTCAAAAACCATTACAGAACATCATGAATAGAGAAGTGACCAAATTAATAGAAGTTCATCATCACGTTAAAACCAAAGTACAGTAGTGATCAAATGTTATTACTGAAAAAATAAATACATAAAGTTCATACATAGTTCTGATTGAACAACATATAACTCTCTAGAGCATCTAATTAAACCATACATTGAAACTATGTAAAACATTTCAATGCAACAACAAATGCGATCATAATCGCAACTAAGGTAACAATTGATTCAACGACATAATGATACCAAGCCTCAGTATGAATGACATATTTTCTAATCTTTCTAATCTTCAAGCGGATTGTATCCATCTTGATCTTGTGATCATCGACGACATCCGCAACATGCAACTCCAATCTCATCTTCTCCTCCTCGGTTCTTTTCAATTTTTTCTTCAAGTAATTGTTTTCTTTTTCAACTAAATTTAACCTCTCGACAATAGGGTCGGTTGGAATTTCCGGTTCACATACCTCCTAGATAAAAACATCTATGTCACGTTGGTTGGCATAATTATCATAAACACTAAATGAACCAAATAGTTATAAAATATAATATATACCAAATCCGAATCATAGGCAGGACAAGAGCCGACAGGGGCGGAAGTAAGAAAATTATACAAGTATCTATCTAAATCATACAAGTAAGACTTTTTTTATACAAAGAAGATAAGAACAAGAGGCTCACTACGGTAGTGTCGGTGACGAGATCGGCGCGGGCGATCAACGGCAGTGAGGAAGGGGACAGGGACAGGATGGACCGCCAAATCTAGACAAATCTTGAGGAAAATAAAGCTTGGACAAGGAATTTCGGGAGGAGAAAGCTTAAGTGTGGCTCGGGCATTTCATCGAACACCTCATGTGCATAGGAGGTGAGCTAGAGCACCACAAAGCTCTCCCATAGCTGGCCAAAAAAACAGAGCAGTGGCTCTGCTCGCGGGCAGGGGCGGGGGTATATATAGGCCTCTCTTTAGTCCCGGTTTGTGGCTAAAACGGGACTAAAGGGTAACCTTTGGTCCTGCTTCCAGCCACCAATCGGGACTACAGGTTGTGGGCCAGGAGCAAGGACCAATGGTCCCGGTTCATGTCTAGAACCGGGACCAAAGGGGTCACACGAAACGAGACCAATGGCCCCTGAGGCCCGGCCGGTGCCCTGGCCTCACGAACACGGACTGATGCCCTCTTTGGTCCCAGTTCGTGAGTGAACCGGGATAGATGCCCTTACCCAGGCCTCAACCAAAGCCCTGTTTTTTACTAGTAACAATGGGAAAAGAGGAAATATACTAGGTGCAAAGAGCTCGCGCAAACTGGCTTAAATTCGGCGATCACAATACAATTTTTTTTAATAATTTTGCAACAGCCAGAAAAAAGAGAAACATCATCCAGCCTCTTCTAGATGCAAACGGTGATTGGAAGGAGGATAATGAGGCTATGAGAGCTCTGATTAACAGCTACTTCTAGAACTTGTTCATGGCAGAGATACATGTGGCGAACCAGGAAGTACTCAAGAAGGTTAAACCAAGAGTAACACCATTCATGAATGAAGCTTTATTGGCGCCATACATTGAGGAAGTGAAAAAAGTGTTGTTCAACATTGGTGATCTAAAGGCTCTTGGGCCAGATGGCTTACATGCAATATATTATAAAAAGTTTTGGCATTTAATTGGTGATGATCTTACAAAAGAAGTATTGTATGCTGTGAGTAGTGGGGTCATCCCAGTGGGATGGAACACAATCACGATAGTGCTGATTCCCAAAGTTGATACGCCAGAGAATGTCTCACAATTTAGGCCAATAAGCCTTTGTAATGGTGTTTACAAAGTAATAGCGAAGATGCCGGCAGCTAGGCTAAAGATTTTTCTGCCTGATATTATTAGTGAGACACATAGCGTGTTTGTTCCAGGGTGTATCATTACTGATAATGTAATTGTGGCTTACGAGTGTTTACATGTTGGACTGAATAAGCCGTGGCGACGAGCCAGGCACGTCGGGCACGTGTATGGGCATGCGCCGGGCGTGCTGGGCGCGTCGGGTCCACGGCGGGTCGAGTGTGTGCGTGCGTGTAGAGTGCACAAGCGTGTCTGTGTGCTTGTATATCGTAGGTGTGTGTGTGTGTGTTCTGTTGGCGAGCCGTGCGGCCCGATCGGGCGCGATCCGTTGGAGCTCATGCGAGACGCCCGCGTCCGGGCGCAGCGCGGGCGTGGTCAGAGCGAGCAGAGAGAGGGCACGATCGGGGGATGAGTGGAGGCGTGGGTGCGTGCCTGGTGCGCTGGCTCGGGGTATAAAGCCGCACGGTGGCGTTGTAACATAATGACATGATCGAGTTCATGCTTGAGGAACGGAAAGGGGCGTTCAAGCGCCGGAAAACTCCTGTGTCCATCATCTACCCCACCCTTCTTCTTCCTCCTTCGTCTGTTGATCCCGTGTAGAGCGAGAGCGAGGTGCAGAGAGAGAGAGGGGGGGCTAGCTAGGGTTTTAGGGTTTAACACCAGCAATTTGCATCAGAGCCACGTTGCGGGAGGCGCTCGCCAGCGATGTCGCTGGTGCCGTACTCAGGAAGAGCGGCGGCTCGCTGCCGCTGCTCACCGAAGAAAACTACACTACTTGGGCGATCAAGGTGGAGGCGAACCTCGACGTGGTCGGGCTGTGGGAGGCAGTGGTGGTGTCGGAGGACGCGGCGGCGGCCGTGATCGCAAAGAAGGACAAGTCGGCGCGCCCATATCTGCTCAGTGCGCTCGCGGAGGATCTGCTGATGCAGGTGGCGTCGAAGAAGACGGCAACAGAGGTCTGGGCGAGCCTCAAGGCCAGGTTCGTCGGCGCGGATCGCATGCGGGCGGCGCGGCTGGGCACACTGTGCAGCGAGTTTGAGCTCTTGCGCATGGCAGACGGCGACACGATGGAAGAATTAGTTAAAAAAATAGAGAGTTAAATATGGTGGCCGGGATCGAGAAGTTCTGCGACGTCACGACGATGCCGTTTGAGGAAGCGCTCGGGTGGCTGAAGGCCTTCGACGAATGGCTACGACGACGTGGGCAGTCGGGCAGGGAGCGCACTGACGACGCGCTGATGTTCACGACGGCGCAATGGCGAGCTTGGGAGCGGCAGCAGGGAGGTGTGCGGGACGACGACGACGTGCACACTGTGGCTTTGGGCAACAGACGCAACCGGCGAGGCAGGTGCTACAAGTGCGGCGAACGCGGGCACTTCAAACGGGAGTGTCCGCTGTTGCGGAAGGCGCCGGCGGTGGAGCAGGCGTTGCTGGTGGATGACGGCGTCGAGGACGCCGGACTGCTCTAAGCCACGGCTTAGGGTGCGAGTGTTGGACTGAATAAGCCGTGGCGACAAGCCAGGCGGGTCGGGCGCGTGTTCAGAGAAGATTCAAATAATATTCATAAATAATCTGTTCATCAATCCACAATTCATCAGATCTCAACAAACGCACCGCAAAAGAAAATTACATCGAATAGATCTCCAAGAACATCAAAGGGAACATTGTATTAAA